>NC_046361.1:18176310-18253388 GCF_011125445.2 Fundulus heteroclitus
GTGCTCTTTAAATAAAATATGACTGACTGATAGAAAATAATAAATCAATTAATTTCAGTATTTTCCTTGGTGACCTCCGGTCAATTCTTTTTACTCCAAAATGTCAATTTTTCAGGCTCAAGTTACATTTTTTCTGCAGCTTTTATAACATTTGTCTGCAAAATATTCACCTTGAACTGCTGGAACCAAAATATTATCTGTAGGTTCTTCTAATCAGGGCACAACACGATTAAGACCGCACAAAACATCACACGTAAATAGTCGTTGTGATGTGAGTGTCTGCTGGGTCCAGAGCTGGTTGGACTGTCCGGGATGTTTACTGGAGCTTCACTGCCGTATGCTCACACCTGAATCAGGGAATAGTCCTCACAGAGAGCGCTACGAGCACCGGTGGGTCAGAAACCACAACACCGATGGGTAAAATGTTAAATGTGGCCAAATGTGGATGTGGCCAAAAAATTAGCATAGGTGTCATCCAAATGTAAATCCACTGCATTTATTAAGAATTATTGGGTTTTGGCTCCATAGGAAAACTGATGAGAAAGTCTTTCTTTACATATCGAGACTTGGAAAATGATAAAACCAGATTTTATACGTTTCTGAATACTATAAAACTGTGTAAAAGCCCCGTGATCAAGTGAAAACTGAAAGCTTTCTATCAGCGGCCGATCGGTCGGTGCCCTGCTACGCAAAACAGCTTGAATTTGTCGCTGCCATCAAGTGTGACTACATTGCTTTTACGTTGCACACACGTCCCGGCCCATCCCTCGAGGGTTGGCGTCCTGCAACCTTTAGGTGCGGCCCTGGTGCCACATAACCAGACTCATGCCAGACGGATGTCGCTCCGCCTAGCTTCACTCACATACATCTGGGACCTCTCCCATAGAGAGTGATTTCTCCAACCAATTTTATGGTCTGGCCAATCAGGACGCAGGGCTGGAGTTTCATAGATGTGACGTAGTGGAGAAGCGACCGTGACGTGAGACTGTTTTGACAGCAATGGCGGCTCGTCGAGGAAGCAAGCGTTAACATTGATGCTGCTATTTCTTCCGTGTTGTCCAATCTACCTAATATTGTTTAATTAAAAGAACATCAGAGAACGGCTCTGAAGGCTTTTGTTGGTGGAAACCATGTTTTCGCCCTTCTCCAGACCGGATTTGGCAAGTTTTGTTTTCCGGGGCGCGTCCAGCGGTTAGCGCGAACCATGTTAGGAGGCCTTTAGTCCTCAACGCGGTCGGCCCGGGATCGACTCCGACCCGCGGCGCTTTACCGCCTGTCTTCCCCCCTCTTCCTGTCAGCTCACTGTCAATAAAACGCGTGCCACTAGAGCCACAAACACATAAAAAAAATAAAAATAATAAATTGTTTTTTCCTGCGTCACGGGTTAGCTTCGGTGTGAGTGGTTGAAATATCACGTCGATAAAGATGATAGACAAGTGGCTTATCCAATCATATGCAAGGATTTTTTATAAGGCCCAGCCTTCAAAAAAGACAATTCCTATGGAGAGGTCCCAGATGTATGTGAGTGAAGCTAGGCGGAGCGAAATACATCTGGCAACGATCAGGTTAGGTGCCACACGCGATCAGTGGCTCCTACAGACGACCCAATGGTTGGATTCAGGTGGGGCGAAGCACCTGAAGCATCCAAGAGTTGCAGGACATCGGCCCTCAAGGGCCGGAGTTTGATGGTGTGAGGAAATATGAGCAAAGCTTAGTTACTAAAGCCAACCGGGACAACGACAACTCATATAAATGTTTAAGTTATTTGGGATTGAACGTGTATAAAAGTTGTTCAAATTTAAGATTTCACTTTTGCCCTTTACATAAAACGTCGAGAAGGGCAGCTTGTTGTTGAAGCCAGCTCCTGTTTGTCGTCACATTTGACACTCGGCAGCCAGCCGTCCCTGACAGAGTCCGTGTTCCTGTGGATGTGTATGTGTGAGAGCGCCATGAGTCCTCTGGCGCTGTGGAGAGCGCGTCGTGGCTCAAGGGCCACATGACACCGCGGGTTATTAACACTTGACGGTGCCGCTGTCTGGCCTGAGGGAGTGTTACCGGGGGAACAGCACGGCTCCGCGGGATTGGCTCGGCAGCCTGGGATAGTGTCATCTGGTTTCTGTTTGAGATGCAGTTCACAGCCAGCTCTTACATCGCCCAGCAGACCGGGGAGCGCAGACGACTCCGTGGTGCACGGAGGTAAGGGTGTCTATTTTTGCGTCCGTAAGCCCCCCCCCAAACCCCACCTAAACCCGCTCTCACCGTTCTCGTTGTTGCGATCCTGCACCAGGTGCTGGTACACGGAGTCAGGCACCTCCGACTGGCGGTAGTACCATTTCACATTCATCAGCAGATGGTCCCGTTTACTCTGAAACACACAGGAGGGAGGGAGAGAAACGGAGCGGTGTGAACAGGAGACACGGACAGCTTCCACAGCAAGATAAACAGACATCGTTTTGTTTGATTACAACGTCACAGGCTGGCCCGTTTGGCAAGCGGGGGTCTCTGTGCAGATGCATTGCTCACGGCCAACGCCAAAAAAAAAGCCTGCGGAGAGGCCGAGTCAATTAAAAAGGGATTGCAGGGCGTTTAGAGACTTAACGAAGTAAACAGTGGTAGTGGTGGAGGGAGGTGAAGGCTGGGTCACTGGATTTTTTTTCATTCTTCCCCAAATGATAATAAATAAAGTCCTCAACAACCTATCGAGCTCATTCTTGGGCCTGTACATCATATCCTTTCTACTTTATTTCCTTATTGCTGCCACCCACTGGCCGTTTTGCGAAGTGCAAGTGAGAAAGTTAGTGTAATCTATTATTTGGCCAGCAGGTGGCAGCACTACGGCGATAAAAAGCCCTTTCAAGCCAAGAGAAAGCAAAAAAAAAACACCGACATGGGGAAAGAAAGAGAAAGGGTGGGAGGGGGAGGGGGTTTGCACAAGGAGAAAAAAAAAATCATAAAATCAGAGGCCCATGCTGAGGTGAAGGATGAAAAGGGCAAAATACTGTTTTCATTTCATGATATGAAACATTTATTGTGCCTTCATATTAAGCCTAACAGAGCGGCACAGTTGTTTGAGAGAACACCGGGAGAGGCTGCTCTCCGCCGGGCGCAGGAATGCGGCCCCAGCCATCTTGATTAAAGATCGGCGCTGCGACGCGCTGAGCAAAGAGACGCAGACACCTGCACACAGAAAGGGAAATACGCTGCAGGCTAAGAGGGGTACAGCTAATCAAAGACGAGTGCTGTCTGTGTGTGAGGTCAGACATTTAAAGCCTACATGCTTATGCTATGTCACCCAGGGAGGGGATGGAGTACGTGCAGCCCCAACAAATCATCACCTCAAGCTCTATCCATCCTCTCCCTCACTTCTCAGTTATCCCACTCCTTTTTTCCCCCCCCTTCCAACACATCTTCATTTTATTTCCTCCTGTTTTTTCCTCCCTTTTTCTGCAGCCGTGAGCAGGGAGGGGAGTGAATAAGTGAGCCTTGGACGTGTTAAACAGCAGCTGGCATGCAGTCAGTCAGCTGCTCTGGATGATTACAGGAGCACGCACGCCACGTCCTGCAGCCACACACAGACTCTTGTAGCGATTCAACAGAGAGCCGGACTGATGGAGTGAGACAGGGTCCCCCCCCCTCCCCCCCCCACCACCACCACCACCACAAGCACGCATGCACAGTGTGTGTGAAGAAATGTGTGCAGTGACGTCATCCCCCAGCAGTCGGCTCACCCACCCCAACCCTCTTGTCTTATCCACACGGTTTGCCTTCTAGGGCTAACAGCAGAGCGCGTCGTTATCTGGTGCTTATACGCAATTAATAATTTAGGGAGACTGTAAATGCTACCAGAGTTTCTCATTTTCTGCCTGCAATAAATAAATAAATAAATCACAGGAATCAAAGTGAAACAGCAGATTCTTCTGCTTTTGCTTTTTCTTTTTGCCATGAAAGAAATGCTGATATCAAACAAAGAGAACCTGGGTGAATGCAGAGAGCAGCTTTCAAATGACGAATTCATTTCATCAAGACTTGCACTTCTCCGTCTGGTCAAACCAATCTGGCCCCAAATGAAAAAGTAAAGGCCCTTTAACACAATTACTGGGGACAACGTTTGCATCCAGCGTTTGCACTGAATGACAACTTGTGGGGAAGATTTCTCTCATTAAAAGGGTCTTCTCAGTCAGACTGAAGTCCAGACTTAGGCATCCTTCATGCTGCAGGGAAAAAGTGACCCGAATCAGATTTTTATGCC
This sequence comes from Fundulus heteroclitus, assembly GCF_011125445.2. Lineage (NCBI taxonomy): Eukaryota > Metazoa > Chordata > Actinopteri > Cyprinodontiformes > Fundulidae > Fundulus > Fundulus heteroclitus. The sequence goes on from NC_046361.1 coordinate 18,180,560, forward strand.
CATATGCCACCCATATCAGTCTTTTTCACACCAAAAAAATCTGATTTTTGCCATTTCAATACGTGGTACTAATTCGGTGTCCACAGTCTGAATGGTCAGCTCTCATTGAATCGTTCAGAGGTATGATGGCGGTTGCATTTAATACGTAGTAGTTAAATTTCCAATCTCCCAAAGGAAAAAAAATCCAAGATTTAGGCAAAAAATATCGGATCTGAGCATCAAGTGTGAACGTAGCCTAGAGACTAGGCAAGTTGTCCGGGTCCTGAAGTAGACAAGCAGCACTTCACTGCTGAGGTTTCACTTTTGTCTCGTCAGTTCACAGAATATTTTCCTAATAGTCCTTACGTGAGCCCGGCCTTTGTTTTCTTTTGGGTCAGAGGTTGTTTTTTTTACCGTCTACCTCCCCCATATATGCCATTTTTAGCCTCGTCTCCATAAACCTGGACCCTGACTGAGGCCATCTGATTTTTTAGAAGTTGTTCTGGCCTAATTGTTACCTCCTGGATGAGCTGTCGACGTGATCTTGGAGTAATTTTGAAAGGAACAGCCGCTCCTGCTAAGGATCAGCACTGCTCTCGTGTTCTCGTGGTTAACGGCTGTCACTGTTGTTCACTGGAGTGTCAATCTTTTAAAAATAGCTTTTTAACCCTTTCAGGATGTCTTTAGATCTGCACATGATTTGTAGTTTTAAAAAAAAAAAAAAACTACTTCATGTCGTTAGAAAAGTTCTATTTAAGGGGTTCCTTCACTTTACAGCAATCAAGTCTGGGTGTAGCTCGCGAAATGATGGACAATTATAGCCAATCCATAATTTAAGAAGGGAGGTAATTATATTCTCCTATAGGGTCGGGTTGGATAGGGTAGCCTTTAAAATAAAAGGCACACTTTGAAAACTGCATTTTTGTTTTAACTCAGGTCATCTTTGATGCCAAATCTGTTGGACGATCTGAAATGTGTGACCAAGAATAAAAAAGAAATCCCCCGGGAGGAGGTGGATCCTTGTTCATGCCACTGTACGGCAAGTGGAAACACACACATTCACGGGGCTAATCTAAACGTACAAAAAGCAGATACCAAACGTTACTTCCACTATAATCAGCATCTTTGTCGCTGCAGAGTAGCTGCCACTCACCAGAGCAGATTGCTGCTACGAAGCAGCGCTAAGCCCTCTCAGGCAAAAAAAAAAAAAAAAAAAAACCCAGAAGAGGGAGGGGAAACGGAGAGAGAGGGGGACCGAGTGTGCAACATATGGAGCACGTAGTGGGAGTCGAGCACAGCGTTCAATTATCGCAATTCTATAAACACGCGGGCTGGAAGAAATGAGTAGATAATGCGAGGAGAAAATGAAGCGAGATGACAGACAGCTTGGGCCCGACAAACACAACTACTAGTTGCATTGTCTGGGTTTTTGTTAAGCCTGTCAGAGAAAATGACAGAGCGAGAAGGTATGAGAACCACAATGTTGAATTGATTAGAGACATTCCACGCTGCCCCCGTAGAGAGCCGAGGACGGCTGAGCCTCGCACAATGTCAGACATCTTTGTCTGTCCTGCCAGAGGCTAAACACGGCGCTGCCCTTCCCCTCCACGCGGGCCATAAACCCAGGGAATGCTCCTGCACGGGGGCCAAGAGCCTCACTAACCCACTACCGGGAGGAAGAAATAAAAACCAAAGAGAACGGCCAAACAAGTGGAGGTGATGGGAAAAAGGGTGAAGCAGGGAGAGGTGAAGTAGCCGGATTAGGTTAGGGGTAGTATGACCGTCTCATTTCCTCAGATGTTAAATGAAAGCCGTCCTCCTACTGCTTTACTGAAACCCCCCCCCAGGGTACAAAGCTACCCCTTTATTCACTGAGGTGATATAAATCTGACAGTCATGCTTTGGGGGACGAACACAATGGCAGCCCCTCCCTCCGAGTGGCTCAGACTGGCCTGTGGCGTTCACCGGCTTACTCATCAGACAGGGATTACAGCATAGGAGGGCCATTCCTCAGAGGGTAAACATTACCAGGTTTAAATATATACTTGGCCCCGTCAGAATTCCTTCCAAAGACAGGGGCGAAAAAAAACAAAAAACAATGCATTCATGTCGGCGTAAGCAGCAGCCAAGACGCGCCGAGCATTGTGCGAGCCGGTTAATTTGGCCTCCGACTACCTAAAAGGGGGGGCTGGCCCCTTAAGGTCCATAATGGGTGTGCAGTGTTCTTTGTGTGGCTGCATGTGTGTGCAGTCAACTCTGCAGCTCGGGGGCCCCTGAATGCAGCCACAACACTACAAAGATACGGGAGTGAAAGAGGGGGTGCACTGGGGGTCAGCCTTTATAAGTGCTGTCTCTGAATGTGAAAGGAACCAGCTATGTTGTTTGAAGGGGGGGGGGGGGGCTCTATAGATGTATACACTTAAAAAAAAAAAAAAGATGGACTGAGTGAAGGATGATTTCTGGTTTAAAGAAAGAGCGCTTTTCTTTCTAGTCTGTGATTTTTTTTATTTATTTATAGAGAGAACGTCGCAGCTGGAGCAACAGATTGATGGGTAAAATGATTAGCAGAGATCAAAACGGGTAACAATGACCCGTTTATCTCAGAGGGGAAACTCTTTTCACCACACGCGCTGAATTAATGCTCATCTACACATTTTGGAATTAAAATAATAAACGTGGGTTTCTTTTTTTTGAACGCAGGTCCTAGGACATTCCCGTTTTGAACAGTACTCGGCCCTTTAGGGATTGATGGATGATTGGAGAAACCTGGAGGGATGAAAGAAAGGATGAATAATGGATGTAGAATGGGTGGATAGACGAGTGGATGAGTGTATATAGACGATGGACCGGTGATTACACTGATGGCCTCATGGCTGGATGGATGCAACCTCTACACAATGTGACAGAGAACAAAGTTTGGAAATACTGTTTTTTTTTTCTGTATATTCATCAGAAACCTCCCAGTGACTCTGAGCTCGTTCCATAAAAACCTAAAACAAAGAAAAACAACAGTGCCTCTTTGCTTCAATAGGTTCAACCTTCCTGCTGAAAACCTGAGCTCAGACGTGGATGAACAGCTGCCTACAGAGAAAGAACAGATTTCTTTAAAAAGAGCTTCCTCAGAGTTCATTTTTACACACCTAAAGGACGCAGAAGATGGCCGAACCTCAAGTCTCCTTTCAGTAACAGCATCCACACCGAAGAGTGTCTTGACATGTAGAAAACTGTCTTTTTCACGGAGTTCCTCGCATTTCTGCGCTTTCTCTAGCTGCATAAATAAACGCCTCAGTGACGCTGAAAACAGCTAAACTTTAGGTACTCTTCACTCAGCAACATCCACACACCAAAGCATCTGAAGAGTTTAATTACAGATTATTACAGATTATTTTTTTTACATTTTGGGTAAAAAAACTTCTAAGGATCTTCCATCTGTTCTGGGTTAGAATCACTGAGCTTTATTATCCACTGGAGTGCTAATCGCCCGCTGTTAGAACGAGTCGCTTTGAAGCCACCAGCCGCCATATTGGTACTCCCTATTTTCCCCCAGTAACTATGGAATATGTGCGCTACAGCATCAAATAACGAGGATCTTCTCATGTTCAGGGGGGGCTTAAGACTTTTAAAATGTCAAATGCCATATACTTTATGTTATGTTCTAAAACTATCAAGTACAGACAAAGTCATGTGCTGAAATATTTTGCATTTTATTTATTTAAATATATATATGAATAAATGACAATATACCATCCACAGTCAGTGGATGTTAGTACATCCACTGACTGTAGAATTACATGTCAAACGTTTTCATTCAGCCAGAAAACTGCTTGTTGTTGCAAGCAAATCCTGTGGGATTCTGTGAGAGTAGGGAGTAGCAAGATGGCGGCCATTGACTTCAGTTTTTCGGCCAAATCAGCACTCCAGTGTATTATATAGCTCAGTGGTTAGAATGTGTAGCTGGTGAAAACCCATTTAATCAGAGTTATTACCCACATGTAAACAAGATGTAGTTGTTGCCCAGTTTGGGTCGAATGTGAACCTTTATGATTAAGCCCCCCAGTATTTGTCCGGAGACTGCTTCGGGGGGGGGGGGGGGGGGGGGGGGGGAGCATCCTCTGAGTGAGCCATGCGCCTGAACAATCAACGGTGACGTTGGTAACTCTCCCTGCTTTGCTAAACGAAACCACGCTGGTCGTTTTAAGACCGGGCCAAGAACAAATACCTGCAAGTTTCTCTCCAATTTGCTGAAACTGGCATTTAGCGTTTTTTGTTTTTTTCCAGCAGTTACAAGCTACACGCTTCAAACCTAATGCCACATTCCCCCTGTTCTCAGCACATTACTAATGGCGCTTTGCTTTAAACAATACCAGATCCTCCTGCCTCCACACGACAGCCTCAGCAGTGCACCTTGTTAACAGGAAACCCTCGGTTTATTTTTTCTGTGCTTTCCAAACACTCTCCCTCTTCCTCTGCCAAGTCTTTCAGAGACCCACCACCTCCACCGTCGTCGGCACACACAGTTCCCATCACTGGTGACAACAGCGGCTAAGGATCTACGACTTCCTTCAGGAGGCAGCAACCAGGAGAGAGGAAGCTGTGATAGATCTCAAGCATACAGACACAGGAGATGGCGCTGAGCGAGGCAGGGTGGGAGAGGAAAAAAAGAAAGAGGGAGGTGGTGGTGGGGGGAGGTCAAACAGACAAGAGCAGCAGCAGAGACTCGGCGTTAGCGAGGAATGCCAAGCAGTTTCAGCTCTGCTAGGAGGCTGCCGAGCTAACAGCTTAGTTAGCTAATGCCCCCGGGGGGGTAGGGGAGCGTTTGGTGTGTTAGATCAGGGCTGTGTGACACCGACACAGGGCTCCAAAATGGCTGGGAGGACGGTCGTGTGGGAATGTTCACCTTGCCTGTCGCGTAGGAAGCGCAGGCACGGCCCAGAGAACAAAAGGCTGATTGAGGCGTTTGGAGGCAGAGATGAGATCTGGGAGGACTAATCTGCTGCTCCGACATGATAAAGATTAGAAGAAGGGAGGGCAGGGAGAGCCGGCTGGGAAGATCACACATATACTTGTATAAACACGCATCGCGGTAAGATGATGGATCTGATTGGAAAGGTTTTCCAGCCCCTCCCTCGTTTTCTTCCCGCTCTCACCGAGACGGAGCGACGTGCCAGAACGCCAGCGCTCAATAAGCACTTCCATCTGGACGACAGAACACCAGCCTGCGAATGTGTGCCGATGTTTGCTGGCGGGACACAAAGGAGCTGCTGCGGTCATGCGATCCCCAACATCTCGGTGACGGACAGAGGAGATCGTCTCAGAGGACAAATCGCATTCTAACAGTGCCGTGAATTATTTACCCCTTAAAGATTTGTTCTACTTTGTGCTTTGCTGTCCCCTTTTAGCTGTTTTAGATCAAACTGCTATTAATATTCAACAAATCTCATCAGCTTTGTTGTAGTTCTAGCTGAATGAACCACGTCTCGGCATCTCTATAGAACTGGAGTCTTAACTTTGACAAGGTCACTCCAAGAGCTCCTTTTGTTTCAGATTTTTTTAAGCCACTAAAGAGAAGCCACTCATGCACTTCAGATGTTTATCCTTCACTATGACCCACGTGAGCTTGAGCTTAAGGTCACAAACTGATGGGCAGAGATTGTCTTTCAGGGTTTCCACCCAAAGAGCAACATTCATGGCTCAATGAATTACAGCAAGCTGTCCAGACCCAGACCATCACGCTGCCACCACCGTGTTTGACTGTAGGTCCTCAGAATTGGTTCTGTTTTTGTCAGACTGATGTTTCATCAACATGTTTTTCTGCCTCGCCTTAGTACTCTCCCATAAAGGCCATTTTCGCCTTTACTGTTGAACCATGAACAGTGCTCTACGTGTTGTTCTGGGTTCCTCTGTGACATCCTGGATGAGCTGCCTTTTTGCTCTTGGAGTAATTTTGGTAGGCTGGTCACTCCTGGGAGGGTTCAACACTGTTCTATGACTCTTTATGTGGTTTGCTGGAGTCCCAAAAGCCTTGGAAATAAATGGTTTGGTAGCCCTTTTCATACTGAAAGATGTCAATAACTTTGCTCCTCGTCAGTTTTTGGATTTATTTAGATCAGATTATAATGTGTTTCTTTTTTAGTGCTTTTTTTGCCTCCTCCATTTAGTCAGGCAGGTTTCTATTTGTGAGTGCACAGGTCAAGTATTTCTCAAGCCTTGGTGCGATTAGTGAAACTGCACTCTGGATTCGCAGTTAAACGCAGTTAATTCATGCCTTAATAGGGGAGGGCAATTATATTTTCACACTGGGGTTAGACAGAGACAATACAGAATAAATCTGTAGAGGGCAAACCTTTTCTGTATGGCATACATACACACAAAACACAATGTTTGAGAGTAAGTAATTCATTTCCTGACCCTGCAGGGGCGTAGGGCAGGCCGGCGACTCTGTCTGAGACGTAGATGAAACCATCGCTGAATCAGATGATGCGACTCCTGTCCTTACCGGCTTTCTAATCTCCACACATTTGCTACCTCTTGCCTCTTGGGCCTCCTTCTTTGAAGCATGTAAAATGACACTAAACAAACGCTGATTACAATGTTTGAGAGGAGGAACTGAGCACAAGCTGCTTCCCTGCCTGGCAGCAAGAACAAATGGAGAGAGTGTGGGAGGAGGAGGAGGAGGAGGAGGAGGAGGAAGAGGAGGCAATGAGGAGGTGAGGTGATACCCAGCTGTGGCGGTGCTGCTGGCAGGACCACTGCCGTGTCTACACAGGGGTTTCTCTCTCGCTCTCTGCTTCTTTTTTTTTTCTTCTTCTTTGGCTTGACCTGTTTGGATATTAAATCGACACCCTCTGCTTTGAACACACTGAGCCCATCTGTCAGCCCGGGTCCATATTGGATTGGATGAGCATTAGCTGAGTCAAAGTGGGCAGATTTGCTAGCTTCTCTTTGTGTATGTCGGGTGAGCGCCTTTTAGGCATGAGCGCCCACGCCTGCCTTTAATTTAACCCCCCTCCCCACCGTGGACCCAGGAAGACGCACGTGAAGTACTTTGACGGAGTCACCAGCTGCTTTACTGTGCGAGTGAACGACATCTGAGAACATTAACAGGTCCTCGTCTCATCCGGAAAAAAAGAAAAAGACATATAGAGACAGGGAGTAGAGGGGAAAAAAGATGAGGGGGGTTGAGTCACATGAAATTCACAGATGATACTAATTAAGACTTCAGGGCTGAGGGCCACTAATGGTGGATCATAGAAGCAACAACAGGCCCCCTTTACACAGCTGAGGGTCACAAGCACAGCACATGACTGCTCCGTCTGAGGTCTAACACATTACTCTACTCCGTTTTAGTAACAAAGAGGGCTAATTGGAGCCGTACTTGTTTAATCTCCCCTTTTATATGAATGCTTCCCAAAGGCAGAAGCAGCGTGACAAATCCATCAAGCCGGCCACGGCGCTCTCCCTCCCAGACACCGTGAACAGCGGTGAGAATTGAGAACGCTAATGTTGACTACTCGCTTCATGAAAAAGCTAAGCTGCGTCCAACTCAAATATTTGTCTTTGCCTCCAACACACTTCTGCCGCAGGGTCGTTTTTAGCCAAGAAACTCAAGACGAGCTAAGTGGCGGTAAAGAGAGCAGCACTGTTTCAGTCAGAGGGAGACTATATGCTCTGAAATTATGACCATTAAATTAAGGGCATCAGGGACCTGACAAAAGGTCTTCAAATTCAAATGCAGCGCTTACAAAGGTTAGCAACATCACACTGCAATGCCCTTCTTTTTTTTTTACTGGTAGCAAATAATCGTCACGTGGAAGGAAAATGTTGCACTATGTTCCGTTTGTTTAACACAAATCTGAAAAGTGTGACATGCAAATGTGTACACCGCATCTGCTCATCCCTCTCTGCAAAACAGCTCAAGCTCAGTGGCACTGGGTGAACAGCAATGGTGTATTCACACCAGGAAAGGTCCTGTGATCCACTCGTTTGGTCCGGACCAAAAGCAGACTTTATTTTTTCGTCTGGTGCCGTTTGCTTTCATGCTGTACTCTTTGCAACTGAACTATAACTTGTTACACAGCCAGGCGCCTGACGATCGTTGCTCCCATTTAACAGAAACGACTAAGGCAGACTCTGGTCCGTTTAAAGCCAACCAAATACAGGCATGACAGGCATGAACACACCCTAAACGTCAACATTATTTTTTAAAGTCTTGCCACAGACTGTCCGTTGGATTTAGGGTCAGGATTTTGACTGCCACACAACATGATGTAAACCATGTTATTGTATACCTAGCGAAATTGTTCAGCATCGTCGTCCTGTTGGAAAGTCAACTTCAGCCCCACGTTTTTTTTTTTTTTGCAACCTCCAATGGGTCTTCTTGAAAAATTACCCTTTACTAAGCTCCACCCATATTTCTATAATCTCCAACCAGCATCACAGCCATGCTGCCACCATCATGTTTAACAATGGGTATGAGCTGATGTGTACAATTAGTTTTATAATACACAGCATTCTGACTATAGGCCAATAACTTCAATTACGAACGGGTGACGTCATCCTCTAATTTGCATATTTGTTCATACGTTTGGGTCCCAGGCTGTAAGAGAGCTTTTGCAAGACAAAATACTGATTAAGTGTGTTTTGAACTAAAAATGACCTTTTATAAAATGATTTATGACTTATTACACTATAAAACCACATACATAAAACAAACTGTATCAAAAAGACAGCTATCAGAGGCACACAAAGTGAACAAGGTAATTAAGTGACTAAACTGTGTGACTCAGGTAATTATTTTAATGCAACTTTAAAAACTACATTTACGTGACGAGGCAGAAGCAGCTGTGGTGTGCCTGTGAGACAGTGCTGAGGGAAGTGGGAACCCTCAAAGCAGCCCTTGTTGCTGCCTCAGCACAGTGATTCCACAACAACAGGACTGGTGCTTTCGGTAAAGTCACCATTAAAACAAAAAAAGTTGCTAGTTGCTTTTTGAAAGAAAATTGTTAGGTCTGACAAGTCGCTAAATATAGCAACAAATATGCTAAATGGGCAACAATGGAATGTCGTCTCTAGCTTTCCTTCCTTCCTGAGAGCAGCACGTCACAGTAGCCAGCAGCTTGCAGCCAGACAGGAAGGAGCAGGCCTTGTTGGTTTTTCAAAATAAAGCACATTTTAAAGTTTCATGATATTTAAAGGAGCAATATGCGATATTTCACCACTAGGTGGTGTGTGAGCACTGTCTGTAGACCAAAACAAAACCTAACACCTCCTTCTCCTTCTCACGCATTGCCTCCTATGCGCACATTTGTAAAGGACAAAAACACGGCAAAACAGGATCACCTTTATGAGGAACATTTCAAGTGATGTAGCAAGTAATTCATAACTTTATAATGCTGTTAGCAAGAGAACGTTTTGATCTAAAAGGGTGCTCTCCGCCATGTTGCTCCAACACTGCGCTACTCTGACGGTGGTATTTTAGGGGAGGGAGGGGCTGAGCCCTGAGTGGCAGCTGTTCACATGCACGTACCTGCTAAGGCTATGTAAACAAAAGACTGGAGAACAACGCAGGGAGCTGCAGTGTGACGTCATACCATAGTCCATCTGAGATATTACCTTTAGTTCTTCACGTCATTATTTTTTAGTTCCTTCTATCTAAAATATTGTTTATTGCTCCTTTAAATTAATTTCAAACTAGGATGATGGCTAGTGTGCACATATGTCATACATAATATAGGGTAAATACGTCTCATATGCTTTACATTGTTTTACCATATATTTGAAACAAAAAAAACAACACGTCCTTCTGAAGGTGTGCTGGCTTTTATTTTGCCGTGGCGGTACGCCGCGATCAATTACATGTAGAGGAAACCCTTGGCAAGTATAAATGCCAACTTTTTCATGGAAAAAAGGAGCTCTCTGCTCCACAAGCTGGTTATAGGAGCTCACTTCAGATCCATGAAAGCCTTCGAATGCTGGCCGTACCAGAACAGATGGAGGCATTTAAGAGGATTCATATCTGGGTGTTTACATCATCATAATGACTTTATTTCCCTCAGAGGAAGACATAAAGTTAGAGTCTGCCAGAAAGTGCTGTCATTCCTGCCGTCAGCCGTTCATTTACCGGCTTTTCAGCCAACTCACTTTTATACCTAGCGTCATGCCTAGTGCATCTTTCAAAGTAAATGTGTGTCATGTAAGGTATTTTCAAAAGAGGGTACACGTCTCCTGTCTCAGGGTAACGGCAATGAGTCAGAACCAGGACCTAAAAAGACTGTTTAATGTTTACACTGACGTTCTTTGTATTGTTCAGCTGTTTAAAAAAAAAAATATATATATATATATATCCATTTGGTATTTTATGATCATAGCGCGAGAAGGTAATAGGACTTCTTTCTAATACTATCTGGCCCACTGCAGAAAAGCAATGCTCACAGAGAAGGGTGTGTGCAGAAAGGATATCAGCCCGTGTGTGTGTATGTGTGTGTGTGTGTGTGGGGTGTCTGTGTGGATTTGCCATACTGGATGTCTGCCCAGGCAGATAATCCAAAACCCTCGTGTGTGTACGACCACCAGTGGCAGCTTCCTGAGAAAGCTAAAGCAAAGATAGAGCTGTGTGCTGATTGAGTGCTGTGAAGACGGACAGGAAATGAGAAGGTTTGCTTTAGGCAATACTAATCAATGTCTCACCTTAGTGTAATTGACACACACATACACACAAATTGAACTGAAAGTCATGAGTGTGGGTTTTTGGAGCAGTGTGTGTGTGTGTGTGTGAAGGGTGGACAGGTTGAATCTGCTAAGGAAGGGAGTCAGAGAAAGGTTTTTGTGTTTCGTGAGAGATAATAGAGACCTGGTGGACAAGGAGCTTACATATTTATCTGGGCAGGAATGCACTGGTCCACATCATCTTAGAGGAGGTGTGCGGCCCTCAGAGGACTGTCTGTAGCGAGCAGGCCCGCCTGGTTACCAGTACCAACCTATACCAGGATTTTAAATCTTCACGGCTCCAAAACCCCGTCATGCCGTCGATAGCGTTGCACCGATCGATCGGCCAGAGATCGGAATTGGACAATTTCCACGACTCCCAGGCACAAAAGCGTCCTGGGAAGGCTGCAAGTTCCCCGGTTCCAATCCCAGAGGACATATTTCATTGGAATGTGTAAAGTATTATTATAATTACTATGATTTATATGATCGGCAGATCAAATGCATTTAGTCCCCCACCACCTGATTCATCCAATCCAACACTTTCACTAAATAAACTCATCTACAAACACATCTAATGCACCTTTTCGAGTGTAATGTGCTTTACGTAGCCACGAGGATGATCCTGTAATTCCTTCATTTTCTGTTATATTCAAAGCTGCGTCTATCAAAGAACACGCAGCAATTTATTTTCTCTTTTGTGCGAGCTTCCTTTGAACAGCCAGGGCGGGAAAAAAAAAACCTGCAAGTCAGTATCAGCCAGGAGAAGGGGCACACCGATACGCACATATTTGGAGTAACATTTATGATCCGCCTAATACAGGCGGCGGCGCTCATTTCCGCAAAAACGCAGATATAAACACGGACGCCCAGGAGGGAACGGAGCGGCGATAACCAGCCGCAGATAGAGGAAAACGAGCGGAGGGACGGGTTAGTGCAGGCACGCACAACGCCCCGTCTTAATGGCAAGCGTGAAACTGGACGGACAGCATTGCGCGCGGCCATACAGAACGCACGATGAGCTCAACCACTTGTGATTGTACTGTTTTATCTGCTCCCAGAGATATCCATCTCCCCCCGTTCCGTCTCACCCCGCCTCCGTCTCCGTCTGAAGGTGACCTCGCCTGTCTGTCAGTCTCCGGCGATGACACCGGCTGTATCGGTAATACATCATGTAAGCCGTGTTGCAGCCAGATGCTGAGCGGTGGGTGGTCTGTCGAGCGCGCTCGCCTTGTACAATATGCAAATAATCGCATGCAAATTTCCTGCCTCGGTGTGTGACGGGATATAGGCAAAGATGCAAATGAAACACGCTATCCCGACGCATGCAGATTTTTAAAGGGGCTGTGGGCCGACCCCCCCCTCACAGGAACACAGTTAAAATGGCACTCAAGAGAAGCTGCACTATGAAAGCTGGAGAAGAATGTGATTGGCGCACACACACACACACACACACACACACACACACACACACACACACACACACACACGGGCACAGAGGCCAGAAGCTGGGAGCAGCCCCCTGCCGCGCTGCAACAAGAGGTGTATTGTAGACAACACAGCTGCAATAACAAGGCTGGCTCAGTGCTGCGGGGAGACGGGCTGTCCACCCTCCGACTAGGCCGGCGGCGGCTGCCATATTGCGACATGATTAAGGACGAGGTTAAGGGTGTCAGGAAACCACTTTTTTTTTTTATATATACGTTTTTAAAATGTGTAAACTGATAATAAATTTCAAGTCACAGTGATAAAACATTTCACTTCCCTTAATGCGAAGCTAGTATAATGCTGGCGGGAGTTCTCAGTCTGCAAGGTCACGGCATTTCTAAAGTGCCTCGATAAAAAGAAAATGGACTCCCGTTTCTTGTTTCTTGGAAATCTTTGATCCCTAAATGGGAACGCTTCTGCTGTTTGGATCATAGAGGTATTGACGGGGCGTGCCGTCAGTGCAGCTAATGGGTGATTAAAACTACGACAGTCTTTCAGGTGACAGCTGCAACTTCTACCAAAAAAAAAAAAAAACACAGGTGTCGCTGGGTTTCCATTTATGCAGTCGACTCGTGACATCTCCTATTTATTTAAATACAAATGTAATTAATCCACAGATACAGGGCCTTAAAAAAGCATGCATCTATCCTTAACATGTTCCACTTTGTGTTACGTTACCATCACAAACCTCAACGCATCACACTGGGATTCTCTGAGCTACGGCTACACAGAATAGTACAGAAACTGGAAGGAAGACAATGAAACCTTTATAACAAATAATAAGACTATTACTATTATTATATTTAAAAAGCAGCATCTGAAACTTTAAACATCTTATAGAGAGCAGCTCAATCCAGTAGCCCCCTTTAGCCTGATACACCTAGAGAAAATCTAAGGTATTTTAAGTTTTCAGGGCATTTTTTCACTTTTACAAATTTGGTTGGCGTAATGGTAAAATAACGCATTATAAGCGCTTTCATTTTGAGCTCATGCATTTGCGCAAGATAGAAACTGGGGGTAAAGAGAAGATGGGCGTACCAGTGAATAAATTATTAAAATTAGCACAGGCGAGGCGACAGACAAATTCTTCTGTATTTGCTGAGCAGACATGCCGTGAATAAAACAAGGGGCTGCAGATAATCTCACTGTATTGCATTAAAAATGCATCTGTTCGAGCTCGACGCTTTGTTTAAAGCATGTACAGCTGGATGTTGCTGTGTGTTTTGCACGCACACAGAAAAAAATAAAAATTGTCTAGACATTGCATAAAAAAACAAAACAAAAAAAAAAAACGTAAATGCATGTTTTTAGCCCAGCGGACTTAACTGCTGCCCTCTGCACGCAGTCCCTCGCTGCAGAACTTCCCAAACCGTCAAATCATAAAAACACAAATGGCTAAGTAAACAATTGCTCGCTAATTGTGGAAAAGAGGAAAACACTGGAGCGGTGATGAGCACTGTGTGTAAAACACAGTGGTTATCGTTCACAGACATGAACACACACACACACACACACACACACAAACAAACAGGGAGCTCCCACAGAGGAGGGAGCGCGAGACAAAGAGGTTGAACAGCACACAAACATCTCAACTCGGTGCAACCCGTGCACATCAAAGCCTTCTCCTCCCATTTATCTGCGCCTGCCTGTAAATCAAAAGGTGTTCTTTCAGCACGCACACACACACACACACACACACACACACACACACACACACGCTTGCAAACTGAATGCTTTTGCTTTGTGCAGCAGCAGCAGCAGCAGCATTGTCCAGGATCGGGTAGGTGAGGCAAAGAATTTGTTGCAGACAAAGACATTTAGTGCTTTCTTTCAAAAGCTCCAAGTCTAGATGAGGAGTCAGTTTGTAAAAAATAAAAAATAAATGTTTTAAGAGGAGAGGGGGGAAAACAAACATCTGAACACATTCAGAGGAATGCACACACTCTCATATAATCTGTGCATCCCAGTGTGACCATATGGTTTGGCGGGGACTTCCTCCCAGCCACGGAGGAAGTGTCCGTTTACAGAGCGCGGCTCAGTTGTCCGCCATTACATCCTGTCTCCCAGCCCCGCTCAGCCCCGGCTTTGAAGTTAAAGCAGGCAGAAGAGGAACGTCGCTCACTACGCCGCGCACTGGGCATCGAGCAGGAGGTCTGATTGGAGGGCACGCTACCTGAAAACGACCAAACCGAATGGAGACGCTTCACCTCCAGACGGGCTGAGCCCAGTCTCATCCTGTGCCGTTCGCTCTGACTGACGCGCACCTGTCCTCGTGTGGAGGGCCGAGTCGGGGGGGGGGGGGGGGGGGGGGCCCTTACAGCCGGCTCTCACCAAGAGTGGATGAGCATAATAGGCTGCGTGTGAAGAGAGGGATATGATCGGGCCGTGACTGAACGATCCGGCACACGCGCGGGCTAACGGCGTGTGGAGCCCAACGGGGCGTGGTTATTGATGAGCGCTCGCCAACGGTGGGCATCATTGCCATGGCAGCCCATACATTATCGTCAAAGAGCCACACACCCCCCGTCGACGGGCTGAACCAATGGGCAGACATTGGAATGGTGAAAGAAAAGGGGGGGGATGCTAAATGCGCCGGTTGATTGACACGAAGTCTCTTGTTTACCGGCGCCAGGGAGATTTGCATCTTTTCACAGGCGCCCCTCCTTCCTCTCGCTCCCCTCGCTCTCGTTTCTTTCTCCTCCGCCACAGTCCTCGCCGTTTTTTTGGCGTCCCTGCGTGAAGTGGATATTACCCCACCCTGCCGGGGAGATATCGATCAGCCTTCTCCTCCACCTTCTTCTCCTTTCTCTCCACTCTTCACAGGCCACTGCATTGATTCTCAGCCCCCCCCCCCCCTCCCTCTCCTCCCTGTGGCCCGCCAGCTAGGAGTGATTACACAGGCTGCTCACATACAGTGCAGCAAACACACGCATTAGATGCGGGGGAAATGTAGCCCGGCTGTACTTTAAAGGCTATAAAGTTCAGCGGCTGCAGCACCAGCCTTGTGAAAACACTGCTTCTCTTCAGTCTTTGAGGGGGAGAAAAAATAAAAAAATAAGAAAAAACGAGCCTAGCGTGACGTATTACCACAATAAATATGGTTGTTACAGCATGTTAGCATAACACATAAGCCATCTGGCATCAAGCTGGATCTCCTATGGTAGTTTTTCCTTTTCTTTTCTTTTTTTTTTTTTTTTGTGAAGGCTGGCGTTAAAGAGGTTGACAGGTGGACTCCAGACACCTGGTGATTCTGTGCAGAGGCACACGCGGCTAACACGAGGCCCTTATAAGGAGCGGCGTCGCACCGGCCCGCCAGATAAAGGCTATCAGCCGGCGCCGCTTGAGTCAACACGGTTCGTTTAAACAGGCTAGGAATGGGTGTGAAAACTATACAAATACTCTAACAGGGTAAATATCCTCCGAGTACAGCCGCAGTGCCCTTAAGGGTCGAATCCTGATTCAACCACTTCCTCCCCCGGGCTGTGAGATAAATCTCATTTGTATTTTCAATTTTTGCTCACGAATGACCACAAAAACAACGCAACGGACAGCAAACGATTTATCAGGTAATGTTTTGTCCTTAGCTTTCTCTAGTAGGGCGGACTTCCTTTGCCGTTACATTTAGTGGCAACACCTTTTTGGAGGTTTAATGCAATCCTTACATTTTTACCAACATGTTTCCTCTGACTCTGAGCAATGTTAACATCTGGAGAGGTCCAGCTGCAATCCTGACTTCAGTCTGGTAGAGAATGTGAGAAAGCTGAAGATTAGGGTTACGGCAGGAAGCCCTGACAACATAAAAGACTTTGAGCTCATAACAAAAGATAAATCAGCAAACTTCCAGAAGAAACAAGCAAAAACTGCTCAGCAATTAAGGATTTTCTCAGCAACTTGATTGTTGTAATGCCAATAAAGATCTTTCCACTGATTATTGAGAAGAGTATCCATCGTTTTTAATGTTATTTTTAATAATAAAAAAAAGCTGAACAATCCTTTTTCCTCATCTCTTGAGAGATGCAGTTCTCATGTCCTGTCAGAAACAAATGTCTTGGTTTAATAAATACAATTTTAAGCCTAAATGCCAGAGATATATAAATATTTTTTTTGGTTTAGCAGTTATTAAAGTAACGACATTTTAAAACTATAGATGCTAAGAAGGTTTGAGTATCAGACAGATGCCAAGATACAAGAGACTGTATCAGGTCAAATAGCTAAAAACGGTAAGATCTGATCTCCAGCACATCGAGATTTGACTTTTAAACAAATTAATTAAGTAGATTTTAAAAAGTTCATTGCTTTAAGAAAGACCCTGGGAGGGAGAGTGCTTGCTGAATGGAGTAAATAAAGTTTATTACCATGTAATAAAACTGGAATCAGTCCTGCTTAAGCATAAAAAACCCAGTAAGCAAACCTCTGGCTCATCCATATAACCGGTTTCACGTGGCATATTTGACTCCCTCTACCTGGTGTATTGAAGGGATGCCCCATTTCACAGCGAAACACTCCAGCCACCCACCCTCATGAAACTTGAAATAAGACCCAGGGTGTTTACAGGTTGACCTTTTAAACAAAACGAGCTGCTCTGATCCTGTTGCTCGTCCACAGCCAAAGTACGGGGCTCGCCTCCACCTTCCAAGCTGCCAGAGCCGTTCCCTCGTTTGTCCAGACCAGGGTAATAATTAGTAAACCAGCCCTCTGCTGTTTACCATATGCCAGCTCCGCTAACAATAGCCCACAAAGTATGAAAGGTTTTTGGAAGAGCAGTCTGGGCTGTTGAGCTAACAAAGGCCAGTGTGGGCTGATGCAGCGAGTCCAGGCACTTATCTCAATATAACCCCTCTCTGGCACCAGCAACAATCCAGCCGAGAGTCGACAGCAACAGGCCACAGGTCCCGTATATTGTACACGCCCCCTCTGCCATTTGGCATTTAGGTGGCATTTTCGCATGGCGACAAACTGTTTGCACCTAATTATGGTCAGTTGTTGCTGCTGCTGCTGCCGCGTGAAGGCACTCCTCAACATGAGCGGGGCTGTTAGGACACATATCTCAGAAGAACAGCCCCCCTGCTGCTGCTGCAGCTTTTAGAAATATTGCAGGATACGGCTGGTAGCACGTTGGTCAGGATGGGGGTCCACGGTGAGTAAAATGGGTGAAAATACAGGCAAGGATAAGGGCAGCGTGGACCTTCACTTTCCCAGTAAACGGAGCTGGTTTCAGAAACCATCTTGCTTTATAAAACTCCTGATTATGGCCCGGGTGAATAAGAAATCCCTAGAAAAGCCCTGAAGAGTCGGCCGGTGACTGGAACCTGACTATTTTCAGCTTGATCCTCCGGGAACCAGTCAGCCTCGCTTTAAAGGAAAGCTACCTCTGTCCCCTCTCAAGATCCTGTCACAAACCCGCAGATAAAAAGTGTAAACACGAGCGCTGCCTCGGTGTGCGCGCTGACGAAATGAGGTAAGCGTTTGTGAGTAAATGTTTGCACAACTCCACTCTACGGGAAGGTCACCGTCTCTCCATGCAGCGAACCCGCAGAGACGAGGGTCTCGATCACCTCCGTGGCGCCTCCTCGCCCTCCCCCCCACGATGGAGGGAGTCTATGCGCTCATTAACCAGCTCCATTAGCCACTCGGACTGGGTTGCACATTAAATTTTCCCCGTTTCACCTGACAAGGAGTGTGAAGGCAGAAGGAGAAGTGTGAGGAGGAACGTGTCTTTTTTTAGTCTATCCTCTGTTGTAGGAGTGTAAAAATATTTTGTGATGCTCACATCCCACACGGAGGAATAGGCAGAAAACCAGGGGAGCCATTTGAAGAGATAGAAATTTTACAAGATAAAGTGATTATCTTCTGAAGTCTGGTTTGTGTGTGAACTTAAATAGTTAAGGTTTCTCCTGCACTGAATAATAAACCTGCTCTGCTGTTGCTTCAAAAAGAATCTAAACGCCCCTAAGCTTGTTTTAGCAGCTAATTGGGTCAGAAACGTTTTAAGCAGCGGGTCAGATAAAGCTCCATACAGACTGAAATGCAGCAGCTCGTCTTCACGACTGCACCACAGACAGAAAGAAGCCTTTACACAGCGGCCAAGACACAAGAGACTTGAGAGGGGGAGAAGGAGACTTTAGGGAGGTCTGCATATTTTAAATCTTTTCATTAAAATAGTGGTTCAGCTAATTTAACTGAGCTTAATAATGCAGACTCCTTTGCTCTGTATACAAGTGTTAACCGCCTGCTGGAACAAAGGCGGCTCTGTTCCCAAACACAACACAGCCGAACTGTTAAGTACATTCCTATAAAGCGAGGAACAAAGAGCATGTGAGCGTGGCGGGAAGCAGAAATGAATACAGCTACTGAGGGGGGGATAGCGCAGCTCGGCCCCTTTGATGGCAGGAAATGTCTTTACCATCGCGGACGGTGTTTATGCTGCTTTGTAGCACGCTTTCAGGACTGAGGCAAAAAAACAAAAACAAACAGGGTTTTGCAGGGGAATCTCAGTGGGAATCGTGTTTGGAAGAGATTAGGAGTGGAAAGAAAAGAGAGCGGGTCTTGAGGTCTGTTCTCACAAAGAGCGGAGGGGGGGGGGATGGAGGAGATTGTAGAGGTTAGGACGGTTCACAGCGATGAGAGCTGCACAATGAAGGAATAATAAAGTCTGCCATCTCCACTGTGGAAAACAAAAAAAAAAGAAGCTCAGACACCTATCCGCAGACTAAATAAAGTATGTGCACGAGTGTGGTGAAGCCACCCCCCCCTCCCCCCGAGCACTGGCAGCTGTGGTTCACCCAGTCGATCCGCTGGCAGTGACAGACAGGCAAAAACAATTTAGACTCGCCCATCAAAGCGCATGCTACGCCGACCGCAGCGGGCGGAAACGTGACGCACCACACGGAAAATACATAATCCTCCTCCTGTGTGTCTGGAGGGGAAAAGCAGTTTTTAAGGTTTTGTTTGCTGAAGTAGGAAACTCACAGTTTCAACCTGACTTTCTGCTTTCTCTTAAAAACAACTGACCCGGCATCAGAGTTCACGTCACAGAATATGGAATTAAACTTGTTTTGTGAGGCGTTTAAGTTACTTAACAAACCCTCACCTACCTTCATGAAACATTCAAAAATGTTTCTCACCTGATAATTCCCAGAGGAACTACTCTCCTGGCTTTTTACTAGGGCTGAACAATTAATCGCATTTTCAATATAATCGCGATTTAAAAAGACGCAATTTCCAAATCGCAGAGTCTGCAATTTTTGGCTATGTAACAATCAGGGAATTAGACACGTGCATAAAGTGGGTTTGCTCCACATGGAAGGGAAGACAGTTGCAGCAGTGAGATAATCTAATTTTATTACTTGTTTTAGAGTTTATATAATCATATATAGCATTAAGTACAGGTCAATCAGTTTAATACATAGACTTGCTTGTTGGTTGCACTTTATGTTCAACAAGGATTGATGTCCAAATCAATTAAAAGCTGTTCTCCTGAATAATATTCTGATTAATAGAAACATTAAAAGTTCTTGTTTTAAATAGTCCTTGCTCACAAACGTCTTTATTTAGACGCCATTGTTGTTGCTTGTAGTTAACGCAGAGAAAAGTCAAAATTGCAATTTTGGTTGAAATATATCGTAGGCAGAACGCAATCATTACTCCTCTGAGTTTAGATGCTGTGGGTGTTTTCGCGACTAATCTGCACAGCGAGGAAACAAATTGATTTGTTGTTTGTATACGTTTAAAAAGACATGATAAATTAAACTGGAAAAAAAAAAAAAAAAAAAAAAAAAAATCGCATTAAATCGCAATATTAAGAAAAAAAAAAAATCCCAATTAGATTATTTTCCAAAATCTTTCAGCCCTACTTTTTACTTTTCTTTTTCAGGCACGTGGACGATTTACGAGTCACGGGGACCAAAGGTGATTCGTCCATCTCTAAAATCAAGGGAGGAGTGAGTGCCGTGTCTTCACATGGACGACCTAGGCAACAAATTATTTTTTAAATCCCACCTTAAGCCTCTTGGTTCATTAGGTGCCCTGAGAAAGTAGCCCACTTTGACGTTTCCAATTTTAATAACGTCGTTTTGCTACAACCACAAACTCAAGCTGGAGGGAAAAAAAAAACTGATACGCTGGTTCCGATTTGTTTTTGGCAAAACTGAAAAACCGTACCGCGCGTTCGTTTGAGCCGCCGCAGCAGCCAATCAAAAACGCTTTGACGCACAAAACAGAACCCAACGCATAGCCGAGGAGCTGACACACAGCAGATGGTCGAATCGGGGAGAGCAGAGAGAAATTACAAGAGGTTTTGACAGTTTTGCCCCGTGGTGTACATCCTGGCCGACTTGGCTTTGGGAAACAGTATATGAGCGATCCTTAAACACGCAGAGATCCTTCGCTTCCTGATCAAAGCGCGAGCACATGTGCACCAGTTGTCTCGCATTAGATCAACAAGCATTCAGAGATGGAGGATAGATGGGGTGAGCTGGGAGTCAAGCTGCAACACATGTACAAAATGTCAGCGGGTCTGTATAAGATTGCTGCTTTAGGGGGGGGGGGGAGCCGCCGCGGCCGGCCCGCCTGTGGGGATGTTGCTGTTGTTTTAAAGGCCGTGCGAGGCGGCGGGTTCAAGGTACAGGGGTGTAGACATTCCTCAGACCTCACAAGCAATCCCTGAAATTTCCTCCTGCTCCTGCCTGCTCCTCTCTTTTGACTGATGCCCTCCTTCCCTCTCTCCTCTCCTCTCCCTGCTGGCAGGAGTTAATTTGCACCATGTGTTCTTTAATGGAGAAAGAGAGGAGGGGGAACAAAAAAAAAAATAAGACCCCGGTGGAAGCGTGTGAACTCGATACCACTGTAAATCTCCGCTTCCACGGCGTCGCAGCCTTTCCACCCCTCCCTCCCTTCCTCCTCCTCCTCTCCTGTTCTCTCTCTCATTCGGATTTTATTGGCATGTCACACATTGGACAAGCTGGAAATTACACCGAGCTGAGCTGAGAACCAGCGGTGAAGCACGCCAGATATCTACTTCGACAGTAGGGAGGGGAGTGAGGAGTGAGGAGAGAGAGGCGACCGAAGAAAAGCGGTAATGTGGAAGAAGACTAGGAGGGAGGGTTAAAATTAGCCTCCCATTTTCAGAGCAGAGGGCAATCCAATTAAAGCGTCACCGGTCCGCACAAATGTGTTTAGTGTCTGCTCACTCGGTGCCGGGTGACTGAGGAAGACACGGGAAATTATGTTTTTAGAGCAACGCTCAGCGCAGCCACTGAGACGCTGAAAAAAATAAAAAATAAAATGCTGAAGGAACAACGTCCCAGTCATAACTACAGCGCCTTGTTCAGGGATTTGGTGCGACAGATCAACACGGATAGAAATGTGTGGCTTGCATTGTTAGCCTCCTTTGCTCCGATGCCTTTAAATATACCCCACCTTTGCTCACCAAGGCTCTCTGGCAAACCTCTGAGGCGTTTGACAGCTCTTCATTAAAGACAATTAGTTACCCGGCATCTTTTGAAGGGGCGCCAGAGTGAAGGCAACATATACTTTTAAATTAGCATTAAAAACAAAGGCGTGAAAGTCGTGTGTCCCTTTTACTTATGTGAAATACACCAGTTTGAAAAAGTTCCGGTGTTTTTATTTGTTTTCCTTCAAAGTGCACTTAAATCCTCCACCATGGCATCCAACCACCCACTGAGCCGTTTACGTTCCTGCAGGAACGCCCGCTCGGCCAATTTAACAAGTGTCACCGGACCAGAGCGTCTGTGTGATCTTTTCACCGTGTCCACAACAAAACACCAACGTCTCCGTGCCGCGTCGGCTCTTCTAGGCCGGACCTTCGCAAAACTAAATAAATAAAATAAAAACCCAAACAGAACAGGAAACAAAGCACAGATGTAGGATCAAAGTCTGTGAGGTGGGCATAGTTTACAACCTCAGAAGCTCGTTTGTTGTGAGTTAGCAAATACTCAGCGATTATGAAAGGGAAAGTCTTGCTTTGTGTTCATGGTAATTTCACAGGATGTAGGTTTCTGTTCAGTCCGGCTTCAAATTGCTCTGATTACATTACAAAAAGAAATGGGCGAGAAAAAAAAAAAAAAAAAAAAGAAACCAAGAGAAAGACGGTGGGTTACACTCACAAATTCAGACACTTCCAGATGACTGAGTGATCGTATAAAGCCCTTAAGATAAAACGCAACGATACATTACATTTAACAGAGAGCGGCTGATCAATCCCCTTTGGGAGGGAAACTTTAAGAAGGAATATTCTCCCCCCCGGGAGAAGCTTTAGAGAGAAAACATGTGAAGTTGTGCTACATTATTTTGCTTTGCTTAGCAGAGCTTGGTAGTTGTATTTAAATGGCAGCAACAAGGTCTTCAGTATAACGTGGATCTCTCTGATGAAAGTCTTCTCTGTTGAATAATTTAGTAACCAACGAGGAGGTGACCATTGATTGAGCTTTTAAATAGCCTCATGCCCCCCCCTCCCTCCAGCATGACTAAACCTCCCCCCCCCCCCTTCCATTGTCAGCAGGCTGCACCCACTCCCCATCTGGGAAAGTAATCAACACATAAAACTCTTCTGATTTCACTCTGCCCTATAGTCTATCCGAGAGACAAAGACACCATCCTATTGGCTGAACAGCTGGTTTCCATGGCAACATTTAGGTAAAGCAACATAAAAAGGAGAAAGAAGAGCGCTTTTGGCCCCAAACGGATAAAAAAGAGGCGGCCAGAAGCCGCAGCGAGAGCCGAGTAGTTTTCCAACCCACTAGGAGGGCTGAACGCGGCTCTATCTGGGTCTGAAACGGGTCGGCTCAACTTTTGGCTGCTTTATTAATTTATCACCGTGCACATGTTGACAATCAATCTCACCTGCCTCCCTGAAGAGACACGGTTCTGGAGCTGTCTGAGCGATGCATGCCTGTCTCTGTTTAAACCGAGCACCGATCCAAGCATGCAAGCTGACACCAGAGTAAGGACTAATACGCCGCCGTGTTGCAGGCCGTGACTGCTTTAAAGCGTGTTTGCACAGAAACAGCAGCTGCTGCAGCTTGTGACCCCGCCACCTCGGCTAAATGACCTAATGTTATTACAAAGAATGGATTAAAGGCTTCACCCTCAGTGAAAACTCAAGTGTGGAGAGACGGAAGAGGGGAGAATGGGGGGGAAAAGGCGGGATTAAACCTCATAGAGGAGCAGCAATCTAATGTGACATTGTGAGGAAGGTCACCTTAAAATAAAAATAACAACTTATAGCCTCAACTTATTACTTTATTTGTCAAACACAGCGCCAAAGCAATCGTGCACTTTGAGAGATTACAAACACAAATGCTTTATTTTAATGGGACTTCATGGAGCCGACCAACATTAGCTTGACTAACTTGCTTCAAATATCTAAAACTTCCTCCCTGACCTGTCTGCTGTGTTCCTTGGCCTCCATGTTGCTGTTCTCTGAGGCCTTCACCCTTCAGCTGGATTTATGCTCAGACTGGATTAGATGGAGGTGGACTCGTTTTACTCAGAGCTGGCCTCTGAAGGCAGCTGGTTGCTGACTTATATTTGCAGATAAAACATCTTCAAACCATGTATGATCTTCCTCCCACCTTACAGTCCTGTGCTCGTTTGTGTTGGCCAATTGCATTCAATCCTAATAAAAACACATTGCTCTGTTTGGTTTTAACGTGACACAATGTGAAATAGCTGAAGTGCTATTAATACATTCTCAAAACTTAGTACATTTTTTTTTTAATCTGTTTGTTTAAATAGTAAATAGACTCTTTAGGCTTAAATTTGGCATAAAGGCTCTGATCTCATGTCAGTCTGAATACAGGTGACCATCAAGTCGGTTTGGGCCTTTATCGTATCGTTTTTATCATTAGCGCGGAAAATTTCTTATTGCGATAAGAATTCAAGTTTATTGTGATAACGGTAAATTCCAACTAGTGGTGTTGAAAACCCTCCAAAAAAAAGCCACTATTGTTATTTTTGCTGTTTTCTTCAGATCATCATAAACAACATTAAATAAAAAAAAATACTAAATGCAGTTGCTTTGTGCAGTTTGCAGTTCATTTATATAACTGAATGACACGCATGTCAAAATTAATTACACTATTAAATGTTTTTTAAGCACAACATTTACATTTATTGGGCTAACTGATATGCACTCAGAGCCACGCAGTTACCGAAAAAGCTGCAAGAAGCTGTAAATAATCTTTTATGGTCGATTTTATCGTGATATATCGTGATAACATTTTAAGTCCATATTGCCCAGTCCTACCATCACGGGACACTGAGTGTTTTATAGGGCTGAACGATTTTGGAAGATAATCTAAATGCAATTTTGTATCTTAATATTGCGATTTAATGCGATTTAATGCTGTTGTCAGAATATTATTCAAGAGAACAGCTTTTAATTGATTGGGACGTCAATTCTTGTTGAACATAAAGTGCAACCAACAAGCATGTCTATGTATTAAACTGATTGACCAGAACTTAATGCTATGTATGATTATATAAACTCTAAAACAAGTACATTTAGATTATCTCACTGCTGCAACCCTTTTCCCTTCCACGTGAAGGCAAACCCACTTTAAACATTTTACCAACGCCTAAAGGACGAGTCTGACTCCCTGATTGTTACATAGCCAAAAATTGTAGACCTCTGCGATTTGGAAATTGCGTTTTTTAAAATCGCGATTATATTGAAAATGCGATTAATTGTTCAGCCCTAGTGTTTTACTGGCTGTGGTTCTTACTGCATTAGGCCTGCTACTCAGAGGCAAACAGGCACGCTTCGATCAAACAGCTGGCAGCCAGCTAGCCTGGCCAGACCCGTCTATAGACAGCTAGATGCCCTTGTCAGAGCCGCTTCCTCACAGAGTGCACAAAGACAGGCAGGCACTTAAGACAGCAACTCACACACAGAACTGTGTATGCCCACATGGCCACACGTTGATGCCTGTGAAATGTACCAGCTCGCTCCCAGCAGCTGAGTGGACTCTGGAATGAGGGAATGAAGCGAACACAAATACAGGCGCGCAGAAAATAGCCTCTAATGACTGGAGCGCCCCGCTCTCAGGAGATGGCAGCGGCTGCTGCTCTACTTGATAAATATTAACAAGAAGCGCGACTGATGGTGGTGCTCACTGATCCATAATTGCATTTCAAATGTTGGGGGTGGGTGTGGAAGGGTGGTCACGAGTGGGGTGGTGGGGGGGGGGGAGAAATGGGAAGATAAAGAGGGGAAACTCCAGCTTCTAGGCAGTGACAAAGAGAGAAGCCACAACTGTCTAGTCATCCAGCTGCCATCATCTGGGTGCCTCGGCAGCGATGGGAGACTCTTTAGTCTCAGCACAGAAGCTGAGCTTTCCAGCCCAGGACTGTCACATCCACTGAGTTCCTGCAGCATGCATCATCACAGACCACTGACTCTGCTGCTGCGAATAAAAGGGAGAGACCAGACCACGGAAAGATGGACGGAAAGGACTTACTCGACAGCAAACGCACATCAAGTGAAATGTTTTCATTGATCTGAGTGCGTGATGGACAGAAGTTAATTAGCCTGTGGATTTCATTGTTAAGCTAATTCAAAGCACTTTGGATTCCATTAGGCCTGTAAGTCAAGGTCTGCTGAAAAACTAATAGCTGCTCATGTTAAGAATGCATATTTATGCACATATATTTGCATCTTTATCAAACATTTTTAATTATGGGGCTTTGAATACGTGGCTTTTTTTTTTTTCAGGGCGATATGACGAGCTCCAGCTAAGTGATGGAAACTATGATTTCCAGTTGATGCGCATGTGTGACATGCAAAACCATACAGGTTGTGACATGACAGCGAACATACAGCAGCGCGTTTTACAACCACGGCGGTGAATATATGTCCGGATGAGCAGGAGATTCTCCCTGTCGGAGAACCCTGAGTCAAAATGCAGCAGTTTGATTGTTATCAGGTGCTTATTGTGCAGAAAGCGCTTTAGCATCTTAACAATCAGTAAGGCCATCTGCTCCGGTAGCCTACATGCATTCAGCTGCATAACAGACATATTTTTTAGCACTTACCCGTTTTACTATGTAGCACTTTGGGATTTTTTTTTTAAATATAAAAGTGTATTACAAGTCCAAAGTATTATTATTATTATTATTACACTGCATTCAGCTTTTGAACCGTGGTTTTAAAATAACGATAGCTTAATAAGAGTGACAAGTGACAAGTGTCCACATGACAAGCCTGTTGGTGTTTTATGCAAATATCTCCAAACAGCCAAACGGTCTTTCTTGTCAGTAAATAAACACAGATCCATCTTTCCGCCCGCTGACTGAAGTGTGCAGCAACAGGTGGAGGAGGGTTCGACCAATGCAACTACGCCCTAAAGAGCTTGAACTTATACCCTGTATATACCCGTAACCGTTTTTTATATTCTCTGCATCCCTTAGCAGCACTGATGTCCCCAAGCCCAGTCCAGGCTGCACACAATAAACCAGGGAAACGTGTTTAAAAGCACGCCGCCATGGTATCTTTACTCAGCTCTAATTGCGCCTGCATTCTGGGTCTTGTTCAGGTTTCAAGTCTATCTGCAAAAACGGCCACTTAGGTGCTCGGGTGAAGAAAAGTTGTTGCAGTAAATCTAATAAGTCTCTTCATAAATTAATTAAGGAAAGAAAACAAAGTGCTTCACACAAATTACAACATAAATCCAGTTCCAACTTTTATCTTTACGGAGCCCCTCAGAATAATAAAGATTTATCTGAGTGGTTTGGGTTTGGAAAGAGCAAACGCTGATGGCTACAATCCATGATCTGCAGATGAAATACTGAAAAACTGGATTTTTCCCCTTCCATTAAATGCATCGAAACTAAGAACTCAGATGATTTCCAGTCTACACATAAATCAACCAACAGAAAGTACAGTAAAAACCCAGGGTTTGACGCACAAAGGGGGATGATGTGTTGATTCCCTTCTTTCCTGCTGCATTCCAAACTACAGTACTACCTTTATCATAAAAAATGCATTTTGTCTCTTCTGTGTTATACTCCTAAACAACTATCGTGGAAATCAATGCTGGTCAGAAAAACCCTGTTTGTTGCATCTCTAGTAATAAAAAGACAAATCAAAGAAGCCAAAACAAAAGCTGGCGAAGGATGACATCAATTAAAACCCGTCCTTTAGCCAGACGTCACTGATTATTAGACATTTAGGGGACAGCCAAATCCCCTTCCACAAATCTTGCCTGTAAGATAAACAGCCAACACCCCCCCCAGCATGAATTATGACTTATGAGCAGCCTTTTTGTTGCTACGCGTCTCATAAATTAGACCGACGCGAGCAAACGAGCTTAAAAACCAGAGACGAGCTGCGTTCCTGCTAGTGCAGAACGCACAACACAGAGGGCAGCGTTTGCTGAAACACGCTTCACAAGCGGAGAGAAAGCACGTCTCTGTCAGCTATAAACAAACAATACAGCCTGATTAAAACAGATAAAGACTAAAAATACAACGTGCACAAAACGTTACGCGCCGGCCACGTGACTAAGAACAACTCCCCGAGCTGCTCAGACCCACAACATGCGAGATGGACTTGTGGCGAGATAATTGCATTGTGCGTGGCTCTAATTAAATGTCCAGAAGCAGGAAGATCCTTGGGTGGAGATTCCTGGGAGTGTGTGTGTGTGTGTGTGTGTGTGTGTGTGTGTGTGTGTGTGTGTGTGTGTCTGTGTGTGTGTGTGTGTGGTGGGCTCACAGTGGGAGAGTGAATGTGTGTGGGTGTGTGATGGCGTATGATGGTGTACTAGGCTCCTCAATCCCCCTCGATCCCAGAGGGAGAAATGCTGCAATCACTCCATTAGTGAAAGAGGAAAGGAGGGGGGTGGGGGGGGGGTGAGACAGAGAAGCTGGGAGGAAACAGAGAGAGAAGGATGTGACGAAGAAAAGGGGGGGGGGAGGACAGAACACAGCTGACTTGGCCAATAACAGCAAATGAGGTTAGCTACAAGCAGAGAGGGAGGTAGGAGGGTCAATGAGCGTCGAGGACATGGACACAATGACTCCCAACACAGGATGAGAGGGAGGCAGGGAGGGAGGGAGGGAGGGAGGGAGGTGAGTGACAACAGATAAGGAGGAGAGGGGGAGAAGGGAGGGATGAGGTGTAGAGACAGATGGATGAGAGTGAGAGAAATGGAGACGGAGGAGCCGGTTAAGGTAAGAAAAGGAAGATTGATCGGTGACGTCAGGGTCAGAGGAGAGATGATGCTGCCGACTGTTGATCAAGCAGCTGCTTTATTGTCTGAAGGTGTTCACAACGTCAAACTGGGGATGCACCCACATAAAAAAAAACCCTGCAAATACTAATTCTGCTCCTCTGGCCGATAAGCCATGTTTTCCCACATTGACGACTCCTTCGACATAGCAAGAGTATTTAAAGTGTCCAGAACATCATCGACAGGATGGTGTGATTCTGATCGACTGCAGCGTTGTTTTATTGCACAGTTTTTCAAAGACGCACATGATACAGGTTTTAGGATTTTAATGAGGTCTGGGCGTGGGATTTGGTAAATAAGACAAATGTCTGACACAGACAACAACAACAACAGGAAAACTTTAACAAATGCTACGTTGACGACATTAAATGTTTGCTTACTTCATTTTTTTTTTTTTTTTAAATATAGGCTGAGATTTGAGGGTCAGCATTTGGCCAAATAACATTTATTTGAGTAGAAATTCAGAGCGTTAGCTGTCCAACGGTGTTCTTTGTGGCGGAGCAGACATGTTAGGAGGAAGGCAGGAGGGTGAAATCTATACGAGCGGATCAATAAGTCAGAGAGGTTGCAGTGGGCACCGCGGCTGCCACTGTTGAGTAAACAAGCGAAGGAAAATGATTGTCCTCCAAGTCAAGGATGACCCCAATCATGATCTAACAATTGATTTTGTTCCTCCCCTCCAATCTCTCTTTGGTTTTTTTTGCATGCGTTATTGCCAAAAGTGGGAGTTTCTGTACAGAAGATCTAATCTGTGCGTTTCTGAAAGAAATGGCACGTTGAACGACGAGCAAAAGAGGGCAGCCGGTTCTTGCAGCACACGGCTGCATTCACGGTTTATACGCAGCGCTAATTGGATTCACAGGTCATTAGATAAAGAACACAAGTGACACTGTCAGCTTAAAGACTGGATCAGATTGGCAAGAAAATGGAGATGGCTGCGAGAAGGGTAATATTGATGGGGCTTGTTTGGTACAGCACCAATAAAATGATGTTGTTCTACGCTGTGCCTCTGAAGCCCTGTTACACCATGAATGGCGGGGGGTGGAGGGGGGGGGGGATCAATAATTTGTGAAGCAAGAAAAGGTGGAGGAAGGACAAAGAGGCAGGAGGAAATGAGAGAAAAAAAAGAGAATGGTGGTTATTATGTTGTTTTTTAATGCATCATTACAAGGATGTGCACCATAACCCCACTCATTATATTTCACTAAATAGTTCTGTCTTTCTTTTTCCGTATAATCCCTGTTTTTTTTTTTTTTTTTTTAGCAGCACCCAGAATAGCAGCCATTTTTTTTTTTTTTGTTGTGATTTGTCGCCCTGTGACAAAGTGGACTCACTGAAAAACACTGTAGTTGTTTAAAAAGCCAGCGGGGCTCGTTGTTTTAACATAGGAGGACAAGAGTGTAGTCTGCTCGTACACACTGAAGCATGCAGATGGCTGGTCATTAATTACAGATGGACTGGGGGAGGGAGTCACAGAGAGACAGATACAGAGAGTTGAAGGGAGAGGTCAGCTAATGCAGTCAGTTTTCTGTCTCTCTCTCGCTCTCTGGACAATTACCTCTAACTGCCCCCGCACCTCTCCGCGCCCCCTTTAACCACAATGCAGGTGCGGAGCTTTTTTTTTTTTCAGGCCCAACTGTATGTGTGCGAGTAAAGGGCAATTTCGCAATCCTCAGCGCTTTCTAGCAACAATCCGCTTAAAGCCAGGCTGCTGTGGGGAGCTGGCTGCGAGTCCTAAACCCTCCTGGACGCTCAAGAACTGCCCTTCATTGACAAAAGAGCATCCAAAACATGCACACCTCACTGGGCCTGACCGGCTGCACACGACCTGGCACAGCGCCTGGCAAACCTGTTGACACTTTGCTCAGATTAAAACCCAAAAACTCTTATGTGTTTGATTGGAATTTCATATGATGGACCAACACAACATTTGCTTAGGCTCACTGTCACGTTAGAAAGTCAACCCCAGTCCCGTCTTCTGCAGCTATCAGCCTTTAGTCCATGATTGCTCTGATATCTATCTATCTATCTATCTATCTCTCTCTCTCTCTCTCCTATATATCTATATATATATCTATATATATATATATATATCTATATATATATATATATATCTATATATATATATATATATCTATATATATATATATATATATATATATATATATATATATATATATATATATATATATATATATATATATATATATATATATATATATATACATACTGTAAGATGGGTGTTTTTTTTACGGGTGGGGTTAGTTTGCAGCCAAATGTAACTTTTCATGTTGCCAAAAAACTACATTTTGGACTGATTATTACAGCATGATGCTGCCACCACCGTGTTTTCCGATGGGTATGGTGTTCTTTTTGTGATGTTCAGTGTTTGGCGCAATCTGCAAATGTTGGTTTTTACATAAAGCGTAATCTTTTGGCAGATTTGGTGAGAGCAGTGGTTCCCAAACCTCTCAGCCTGAGACCCCCTAAATTACTACCTGAGGCTGGTGACCCCATTCTTTTTTCTCTTGGAAATTTGGAGAATAAAATTGTAAAATTACAAGAATAAAGTCAGAATTTTTGCAAAACCTCTTACAAGACAGTGCGGCCTTCCACCGGTGTTAAGATGAGAAAGGTGGAGCCTCTTGTAAAGTTATACTGTGAAATCTGTTTCACACATAAGAAAATGCTAAATCTTTTTAAGCAAATTAGCATCAGATCATCTCACGACCCCCACTTTGGGAACCCCTGGATTAGAGCACCTTCTATCACACGCTTAATGTGGCCCCCCTGTATGGCTTAGGGCAAACTTTCTTCTTTCATAAGGGCAGAATTTGTGGAGTTGGTTAAGTTTGAGCATTTGGCCCTTGGGTGCGCTGCTCAGACAGCCAGCCAATCAATGATCCCTCCAGAAAAAGCATAGCCCTGTTTTCATCTGGCAACATAACCGATTCAATAAGCTATTCCGCTTATGTTTGAGCTTAAAAAGACAGTTGCAAACCACAAAAACCTGAACAAAATCATCACACAAGAGAACAATTAAAAAGCAACCAATCTGGACGTGTGATTTCAGGTTTAGCTCGTGAAGATACACTTGGTTGTCAAGAAGATCCTGATCACTCAGGAAAACAGCCGACACACACAAAAAAAACAAAAAAAACCCAAAAAAAAAACAAGAACATTATTACAGATGGTGATAAAACACAGGGGAACAGGAAAGCTAACCGAGATCACACACACACAGCGCGTATTACTTGAAAGAGTTTCTGCATGATGGGCACGAGGCTGTGAAATATTTATGACTCGTGTGTCGGTGAAGCAAAGTATCTGCATCTCTCCGAAAATAATGCACCGTCTTTCATCTGCGACAACAAAGACTAATCTGTTGTGGTGAGCTAACATGCAGCTTCCCTTGAAGAAGACGGTGCAAGACAACTAACTACAACTCTGTCTGTGTGTGTGTGTGTGTGTGTGTGTGTGTGTGTGTCTGTGTGTCCTATTGCTAAGAAAACAAGCAGCTCCTTGCTAAACTGACTGAGCTTGATGAATCAGCCATTCTTGCAGCAAATTAAAAACTAATTTCTTTCTTTATGCAGGGGAAAGAGGTAATTTGGCCACATTAGGTTGCAGAAAAATCAATTTAAGACTGGTGAGGGTTTCCTTCATTAAATCAATTAAGTGCATCTACAAACATCTATATTTTCATTACCAGCATTATTACACACAACGCGCAGCGGCCTGCAAACGTGGCTAATACTCAAAGCACAGTCCCTGTGGGCCTTTATGTTTGTCCAGGCAACAAAACTCGGGACAAAAAAGTCATTTTTAAAACCAGCCTCCATGCAAACCACAGCCACAAGCAGCACAGGCTTCCTGCTTCAGAGCAATTTTCCGCCATTAAACACCCAGCTTGATTGGTTCGTGCCGCATCTCGGGTGAGCAGAGGGAGAGAAGCGCAGAGAAATCTACTCACCAGCTTGAAATCCTGAATGCTACAAATGAAGTACGGAGTATTGGGTCGCCGGCTCTCGATGTACACACAATCTGCAAGTGAGAAATTGAAAGGGAAAAAAAAAAGGGTTTTAGAGACGACGTTCACACTTATCAGAGCTTTCGTGACGTTAAGCAGCCAGACTCGGCAATACATTAGTTCTTGTGCCGTTACCTCTGCTGAAAAGACATTTGTCTCCTCCAGTCAAATTCAATTGGAATGCGAGTAATAGGATTAAAGACTTTTGGAGCGCTACAAGGTTGCCTTTCCAAAGCAAACATTACGCTCAAGGGGAATTATGTTATTGTTCCTCTGCGTTTATACACCAGTGAGCAACCCTGACTTTAACCTCATCCCCATCCAACACCCCCCCACCGCCCGGAGTCACCCCTGCATGGCCGTAACCATGGAGGCAACGATGGCGGGGAGCAACGATGGCGGGGAGCAACGATGGCGGGGAGCAACGATGCCGGGGAGCAACGATGGCGGGGAGCAACTCGTTTTCTGACATTTGACGATTTTCCTTGCATGTTATAAACTGACTCTCAAACACATTTACAGGGATAATTTTCTAAGCGCGTAGTGCCAGCCACGTTTAATGGCAAAGATGTTTAAAAAGCATTAGAAATTAACTCAGGTTTTTTTTTTGTTTTTGTTTTTTATTGTAGCATAATCTGATGCAGAAATCCAAGTTTTAATTAAGATTCATTTCTTCATCTCTTTATAATGTGATTTTGTAGAAGCAAATCACCAGTGACAATTATTGATAGTCTGTTCAGACATTTAGTCTTCTCCATGGATCTTTGACCATTTCTCTTTTAATTCACATTCTCTCTGTCAAAACCTTTTAGTAAAGTACTCATGAGCCACAAAAGTGCAGATTTTCTTATCTTTTTACAAAAAGAAATATTTATTTTTGTGTTTTATAAAAAAAAAAAAAAAAAATTCAAAGATTTGTAGCCAGGCAGCACTTAGGACACCTACTGATTCTCTGCCATGCGCCCCACAAGGTTGCCAGGGCCTCTGGATGAGGCGTGACCGAGTCTCCACCACACTTAGCAACAGATAGGAGGTATTTGTCCTGATATTCAGCCTCTAATTCATGTCACACCCACCTGGAGTGATTTCATGTTTGTGTCAGAAGCCTCCAGGTTTTAATTTAGATCTCATTCTATGTAAAGACTCCATAATTATCACCATGGACTCTAACGAGGCAATAATGAATTACTGATTAGATGTTCCTAGACAGTCAGATTAACTTAAAACAGTAAAGCTTACGTTACAAAAACCGCTTTAGCTTATTTATAGTAAAAGGGATTCTTAATGGTACGAATAAGTTTGGTACTTGTGACTTTTGTCTCACTTTTCCCCCCACTGATTAAACATACTCAAATAAAAAGGTTGGATTACTCTCAGATTTTTCAGGTCCAGACAACGCCCCTGCAATTAAAGACGAATTGCTTTTACTTTTTTGATTTTTTACAAGGCGATGCCCTAAATGTGGCTTTTTCCTTTGTCACCCAGACCAGCTTGCTCTCTCCCATAAATCATAGAAAAAGCAATATGATGCATCAAGTACAATGTAACCACCAGAGATATTTCACTCAAAAAAAAAACAGCAAGAGCTTAAAACGATTTTATAGCATAATAAATTTATATTAAAGGATGTGCGTCAATGTGCGTAATTAGCTTTGTAATGGAATGAAACAAAAAAAAACTCCTCTGTCCCTTGTCGATTTTTTAAAAAGGTGCTTAGTGACGTCGGCTGCAGCCCTGTGGCACTGAGTGAGAAGAGCTGGCTGTGTTGTTGAATTAAATGTGACTGGTGGTAGGGCCAGGTCGTGAACTCTCATCTCCTTAACAAAAACATTCACGCTGCAGAAGACGGAAACACGCTGCCACTTCTGTTGAGGAGGAAATAAGAGGAGGAGGAGGAGGAAGAGGAGGAGATGGCTAAGCCTGGAGCAGGCCTTTCAAGGCACTAATATTACAGGCATGGAACCAAACTGCGAGGAAAGACAAATCCCCCGGCCCAATCTGAGGCAAAGAAACATCTACCGTATTTTTTAAGTAGAAGTCCCTCCAGAATATACATTCGCATAAGTCAAAAAATGCGTCATAATGAGGAAGAAGGGGCGTGCTCCGATGGTACAGGGGTAGTGAGCACCACTCATTTATGGAGGCCTTCATCCTCGACGTGGCTGACCTGGGTTCAATTCCAGCATGAGGTCCTTTACCGCGTGTTCCCCCTCCCCTTCAAACCCCCCTTTCTTGTCAGCCTACTTAAAAAAAAAAAAAAAAAAAACGAGCCACTAGTGCTACTAAAAACCCAGAAAAAGAATTAAAAGAGGAAAAAAAACATAGAAGTCGCACCGGACTCTATGCATTTATTTAGACATCTATTTCACACAATCCAAGACTAAAAACTGACATTTAATCTGGTAAACCAATTTATTAAATTATACAGCTGCATCCACAACCGGCTGAATAACATGGAGCGTACCCTGGGAGGATGAATGGGTTAAATCAGCAACTCCAACCAGCAAGGTTTCACCCAGCGGCCCGTCCGTTATGCTGAAAGTTATAAAAAATTATGTCTAAATTAGACTGTTAGCGTAGCGGTGCTACGTGCTAAGCTAACAGTACTAAACGGATGTTTCTGAGCGACATAAAGCTGAAGCGCATCAGCGAAGCCGTAACCCGCCCGGACAACAGACCTGTAAGCTAGCGCTAGCTGTTATTAGCTTCATGGAAAGCCCAGTACTGAAAGAGCTAACCTACATACAAACATGTGTTCAGTCTTTGTCGTCTATGAGTTAATGTTTCAATTCATTTCTAAGTTAAGGTGACCAGATTTCTCTAATGAAAACCAGGGACGTCTCTGATTTGGCTGAGAATACCTGTCTGGGTTTGGTTTGTTTTCTATGATCTGCCGACGGGGCGGGGAAGGCGCGTTCGGCTCAGCTCTTCTATCTACTACGTCAGGACGGTGGCAGGACCGGGTAAATACCTGTCGTTGAGCTAAGCTTTTTTTTTTTTACTCCATCATAATAAACTGAAATCGGGGACATTTCCAGGAACAGCTTTTGCCGAGAACAGGTAATTCAAAACGGGGTCAGTCCCTGGAAATCGGGGACGGTCACCCTTTTTTAAGTGGTAGAGGAGCAAGATAGTTTTCACAAGCCTAGCGAGCCGGCTGGTGGCTGTAGACCACAGGTGTCAAACTCAAGGCCCGCGGGCCAAATCTGGCCCTTCAAGGTAAATTATCCGGCCCTCGAGAGCCAAAAAAAAAGGAATATATCCTTTTATAGTGTATAAAGTGGCTAAAACTGTGCCTCCTGTAAGTGTAACTGACCACAATATCAACTTTTTTTGCAGATAAACTGTATAAACTGGGCCTAAGAGTGCTACTTTTATGTTACTATGCATTTTTTATGCTACTGTGTGAACTGGAATGAAATTATGAAATGAAAAGTATCGTCTCTACACATGCAAGCAGCCCTTTTAATGACTTCATGGTGCCAAAGTGGCCCCATATAGAAATTAGTTTGACACCTCTGCTGTAGACGGTAACGTTTACTCCTTGGTTCACAATGAATTACTATTTAAATTTGATATATAAGTCGCAGAATTAGCCAAACTATGAAAAAAAAGTATAGTCCAAAAAAATACCAGCTCTATATCTTGCCTTTCTATTGATTCAACATTGATCAAACAAGCTCAGAGTTTCTGTTGCAACACTTGTTTGCAGCTTTGTAAGCTCCTGATTCAAAGACAGCCAACAGAGGTAAGATTTGCACTGACAAACACAAACTGCTGGCGCTCATCTCACCAAAAACACACGCTGAGCGGTTTTGATGCGGAGGAACTAACAAAAGATCTGCAGCTACCTTTCCCCCCCTCCTCCTCTTCCTCCTCCTCCTCCTCCTCTCAATGACTGACACTGCCATCATCTGTTATTTATTTGTTTGTGTCAACACAGCTATCGATCTGGCTGTGGTTTATCTTACCGCTCGCAGAGGAAGAGGAGGGGGATATTAAATGGCCCTGACACCCAAGATACCGTTTGTAGAGGTGCTGCCGTGTACAAGAGCATCCCTGACATCATGGGCTTTGTTTTTTTTTGTTTTTTTTAAATGTGTGTGCATGTGTGCAGCGACCCCAGGGTGGGCTTGTTATCTGCTGCGAGCTGAATGAGCTGCCCACCCTGGGTTGGAGTAAGGCATTATATATCTCCCTCTCTCTTACTACTGGCCTCTTCCTGCCCGCAAAACCCCCTCAAGTTCCTCCTTTACAGCATCCCTGGAAGTCATTTACAAGATAACATGAATGAAAATATCCATCAGCCCTATTGTGTGATGTGTGAGGAACACAGGCTGCATAAGAGACAGCGAGAAGTTGGTAAGGGAGGAGGGGTAGGGAGAGAACAAAAGAGACTAATCTGAAGGAGCTGACATGTTTCGGAGGAGTCAAATCAGGGGAATTAGGGTTTAGTGTCCCCTCACCTTGGCGGCAAATTCATTTAGAGGAGGCAAATCTCCGCGTCTGCGTCCATGAGCACGTCAACAGGCACAAAGAAGAGAGAGAGATCGAGAGTGAAAAAAGATAGGATGTGGCGGTGGAGGAGGGGGATCTACTTTAATCATTTACAGACAGCGTGGCAGCTTATTCTTCCGACGTCAAAAGCACATTTTGAATTAATTCTGGGCAGTAAAAAAGTCTGCCACCCCTTCGGGGCATTTCTCTGAAAGCGACTACAAGGCAAAACTCCATGAATTTCAAAAGTTAAAGCAAAGTTAGCGCCTTAGAATTTGCTGTTTGAATGAAGAAGAAGAAGAAAAAAAAAGGGAAGGATTGGAGCTCGGGGAGATATTACGAGGAGGAAACAGGGTTGAAGCGGACCTTCTGGTTCCTCCATGGTCTTTGGGGATTGTTAAGCGCTGCTGCCATTTTGTGCTGTTGGAACTGGGTCTCCTCGCTCAAGTGGAGAGGTGAAGAGGGGAGGGAGGAGAGGGTGCGTGTGTGTGTGTGTGTGCGTGTGTGTGGGGGATGGGTTTTAAAGAGTGAAGTGCATGCTGGGTGCGTAGATGTAGCCCTCGCCATAGGAGGAGGGGGACCACAGCAGGACCTCAGCAGAGGAGTGCTCCCATTCCTTCAGCAGCAATGAGTTTAACTTCCACTGCTTCCAGCCACACCAGCCCAGATACCACAATCCCAACGCTCAGACAAACCGGGTTCCTGCAGTTTTTCATCTGCAGAACCATCTTTCTTAATCCTTAGCATTCCTTTTAAAACAGGAGGTCCCCAGGAGCTTATGGCATGTCTTCTCACAGCAGATACTAGGGTTGTCGCCATACTAAAAGTTCAAACTCGATGTGGATACTCCAGGAAAATAGTCGATACTCGACACCACCGGGATGAAAAAAAAAAAAGAAATAATTGAAGGCATAAAAATATTTTAGTAACAGGAAAAACTCGCCTTTTGAATCTCAACACTCAAACTTTTTTATATAATTTTATTTATATAGCGCCAATTCACAACCTGTCATCTCAAGGCTCTTTACATGGAAGATGCTTTAAATAAGTGCAAATAGATGCTAAATAAATAACCAAATATAACACATGCCTAGTAGCATGCTAGCCACAGCTAATCACGCAACATAAATGCGGACCACCGGTCACACTAACATCAGTAATATCTTTAATGTACTAAATTAAATTATGAATGTAACTTTAATTAATTAACCTGTAGGAATTCATCATGAAGAACAGGGTGTCGGTACTTGAGACGTTTGGGCAAGTTTGTTGTGCTGCTGCTGCAGAGGCTTGTCAAGATCTTTGGGTTTCCCCTCTTCATTTGCCTCTGATGCTAAAATATTTAGTATCGATACCATGAATTAGTGTTGCACCCGGATACAGCGTTTGGGTATCAATGCTTTTTTAGTATCGATATTTTTGACAACCCTAGCAGATACATTTTTGATATGTAACCTGCAAATCTAGAAAGTAACTGGATGGATGGATGGAAGAAAATATGCACACAAGGGGATGTAAAACACAAGGAAGGAAGGATGCAAAGAACAAGACAAGAACAAGGACAGAAGGCAGGAAGCTGGAAAAGAACGAACGAACGAACGAACGAAAGGAAGGAAGGAAGGAAGCCAGCAAACCAGAAACAGTAAGGAAGGAAGGAAACCAGAAACAGGAAGTAAGGAAGTTTGAAAGGAAGGAAGGAAGGAAGCTGGCTGGAAACCAAAAACAGGAAGGAAGGAATGAAGGAACGAACGAAGGAACGTAGCTAACTGGAAACCAGAATCAGGAAGTAAGTAAGAAAGTAACGAAGTAAGGAAGTAAGTAAGGAAAGAAACCAGAAACAGGAAGGAAGGAAGGAAACCAGAAACAGAAAGTAAGTACATAAGTAAGGAAGGAAGGAAGGAAGAAATACTGGGGCACAAAAAGAGAGGGAGAACAAGGAAAGAAATGGAGGTAATGAAGACGGAGAACGACAGGGCGAATGACAAGGAGGGACTTTAGGTGACACTAACTCCAAAGAATAACGGCATAATGATGATTATGACCTCCGCACGCACACACACCTTCAATCTACTCCAACTCTCTGCTCAGCCTGCTCCTTTCCTACGGCTGCCGAGCGTGTCTAATCTGAAACACACCTCAGCGGAAAGACTCGTGGATCACTTTGAAACAAATATGACGCTGTTTAATTTGCTGCTGCATTCCAGCAGCAGGGAGGAGGGAGGGGGGGGGGGGGGTTTCCTGATAAAAATCAGCCAGGCTTTTTCTTCTTTAAGCCAAAAACAATGAGCGAGTCACGTCGTGAACACAGACATCTACCGACAGCGGTTTGTAAACAGAGCAGCCGAGGGGGGAGGGGAGGGGGGATGAGAATATTTTAGGATGAGACACAGGCTTATTAAAAATCAAAGGGAGTGTTTGTTTAAGTCATGCTTGCAGGTGGTGAGAGTTGGGCACGAGGCAGGATGCACCTGCGTTGTTAAAAGTGGTGCTGGGCTCAAACTGGAAAGAAACAGACGCTCAGAGATGCACGCATGCAGCAAAAGGCCGTCTTCACACGAGCTGGAATGACGATCCTGAAATTAATCCGCATCCAATATGAAACAATGAACACAGGGTGTGAGGGTATAGAGGTGTTAAAACCCAACATACTGCAGCAGTTCAGCAACACCAGCTGGTCCCAGTAGGGTGGGGCTACATGTGGACAAGGGCTGAAGGAGGAAGACACTGGTGCCTTGCACTTCTTTTGGGCTTTAAAACTACCAGATTTGCACATCTAGTGTTTCACTTTCTTTTTATTGTTACTTTACTGCTTGCAGAATAGGGCTGAACGATTTTGGAAAATAATCAAATTTTTTCTTCTTAATATTGCGATTTAATGCGATTTTTTTCCCCCAGTTTAATTTATCATGTGTTTCAGAATATATACAAACAACAAATCGATTTGTTTCCTCGCCGTGTGGATTAGTTGCTAAAAGACCCACAGCATCTAAACTCAGAGCAGAAATTATTGCGTTCTGCCTACAATATATTTCAACCAAAATTGCAATTTTGACTTTTCTCTGCATTAACCACAAGCAACAAAAATGGCCTCTAAATAAAGATGTTTGTAAACAAGAACTATTTTAAATATGAACTTTTAATGTTTCTATTGATCATAATATTATTCAAGAGAACAGCTTTTAACTTAATTGGACATCAACCCTTGTTGAACATAAAATGCAACCAACAAGCAAGTCTACGTATTAAACTGATTGACCTGTACTTAATGCTATGTATGATTATATAAACTCTAATACAAGTAATAAAGTTAGATTATCTCACTGCTGCAACTGTCTTTCCTTCCATGTGGAGGCAAACCCACTTTAAACATTTTACCAACACCTAATGGACGTGTCTAATTCACTAATTGTTACATAGGCAAAAATTGCAGACCTCTGCGATTTGGAAATTGCGTTTTTTAAATCACGATTATATTGAAAACGCGATTAATTGTTCAGCCATATTGCAGAATAGCTATAGATCAGTCAGATTAGAAGCAAGCGTCTGTGAATGGCTTGTAGCAAACATCGAGGAGGAATCATAGGCGCTTTCTTCTCGCCGCTCTTCCATGAAGGTCAGAGTCGTCTCGAACGCACAACTCATAGATGTCTTGTCAACAGGGTCGTTATTTTAACTTTTAGATTTCATTTGAAATTGCCGTACCCCTTTTCCTTCTATTTGAGGTGTATGCAGAACTTTTGTCACATACAGCTTAATCTTTAACACATAGATGTACTCTTCAATTGCTCGCAAAATGTTTTACACTGCAAAAACTGAACTAGAAATAAGTCAAATCTTTTCAAAATGAGTGTATCTGTCCTTGATTTGAGCAGGTAAATAAGATGATCTGCCAATGGAACAAGATTTTTGCACTTAAAATAAGAACAACTCATCTCCATCGTCCTTTTTGAAGTGCAGGATGTCTAATTATCTTATTTTAGGGGTCAAAATACTCATTCCATTGGCAGATTATCTTATTTACCTGCTCAAAACCAGGGTAAATACACTAACTTTAAGAATATTTTACTTATTTTTAGATCCATTTTTGCAGTGTATACTGATTTGATTGTCGTTTAATCTTTTACTTATTTTGTCTTGTGTTCATTTTGTTTCTCAGTCCGCGAACCGACGCAGTTTCGTTGCAATGCTGGCAGCGGTGTAGCAAAAATAAACCTTTACAATCTTAATTGTTTCACCCTCGGCCAAGTTGCATAAAATGTGTCTAGAGCAGCAAAACCTACTCGACCCGTTCTCAAAAAATACGACTTTTTATTTTATTTTATACATACAGACAGCAGAAGACGCAATAGAAAAGTAACAGTGTTGTATTAGTGTCATTATTTTTTGCAGAAATTCTTTGCAGCTATTCTAAAACAACACGGAAACAAAAGCTAAAACTAGACTTATTGTTATTGCCTCCGGCTTTAAACTCCACACTAAGCAGTTTATGATTAGGGAGTTATTTAGAGCCAGTGCGGAGGATCTGAAGGGCCACATGCAGCCTGCAGACCCCTGACTCCACAGACAGCACAATCCCACTAAAATACATGCATGTTGTGGTCGTAGCATCACAAAGTGTGGGGGAAGTGGCACAAACATGGCGGAACATTGTCAAATTCACTTCAGTGAAGGCCTTTTACGGCGCACATTGTTTAACATAAATATGACGTGAATCGGGCTCTTTTATGCAGCATAACGAACGCAACGACGAGGGTGTGACGAGGCGGAAGAGAGCGAGTAAAGACAGAGAGCTGAACGCCGGCGTTACGACTGATTTAACACGAGCTCCAGCAGCTCGGCGACGGAGACCAGCTGATGGCCAAGGCTGCCTGTTTGCTGCTTCCTGCTGGCTGGCTCCCAGCAGGGTGGCGTTACATGCAGCCCAGGCCTGGAGGTGCAAGGACACTTGATTCTTCCACAGCTTTCCTTCCTGTTTTTCCCCTTTCCACCGGGCCAACGAGTCCCCCCCCTTCTTCTCGCTGGAAAGGCAAAGGGAAATACCTGGCAAACGATACCATCAGCTCTCTACAATAGGGGCAGGGCTACAGCTGACTTAGCTCCTCGGGGGGAAACAGAGGCTCTTTGACAGTAGCCCCCCCTCCCCCTCCTCTCGCCTAGCCCACGCTTTCTCATTTAGCAGTCGGCAGGTGGTTGGATTTCACTAAAAAGCTCTTTTCCCAGAGTCTCCAGTACGAGCGGAGAGAGAGAGAGATGTGCTCAGTTAACGGCAGGCTACCGATGCACGCTGCCATGTTTCAACAGGAGATGATTCCCAGGGCTTGTCCCTTATGTTTGCTTGACTAGACGCTGCTAAGTGATTGACAGCTAGCCTTTGCAGCTCGGGGGATATATGCTTAGCTAATGTGCGGTGGCACTTGTCCAACACTTAGTGAGCAGCGTTTTACTGGCTTCTAAACGGCCGAGATGTTTACAGCGTCTTCAAAGCACCCGCAATCCAAGAGAGCGACGATCCTGAAACGCTAAAATCAAAGGATCCTGTGTCGCCAACAGGTCCATTTTTACATAAACAGCCAAGCTTCCACTCTTGGGAAGCTGCGCTCATACTTATGATCTGATTTTTTTTAATAACAAACAAAGTCATTTCTGCTAAACTGATGTTAGAATGCAGGTATTATGATAAATAAGTTGAGTAAAATGCAGCAATTGCCACTGAAACATAAAGTGCACACTGTCAAGCAAAAGTGTTCATCCTCTGTATACTTTTACATTTTTCCTTTCCAAAGACATCCAAAGTTACTTTTTTTAACCTCTTTATGCTGCAATTACACAACATTTTCTTAGGGGATATTATAGTAATTAAGGCTGAATACTATTTTTTCATGGCTTTGTTTGTAAAAAAAAAAACACAAAAGAAAATAAACCCACTTTAAGCTGATGCACAATCAAACACAAACCCACAAACTTCACACACCTAACTTTAATGTGGCCACGCGTTGTCCTGTTTGCAGGAAAACAATGTCCTTGATTTGAGCAGGTAAATAAGATTATCTGCCAATGGAGAGAGTAATTTTACCCCTAAAATAAGATAATTAGATATAATGCACTTAAAATAAGTTGATAGAAATGAGTTCTTCCTATTTTAAGGGGAAAGATCTTATTTCATTAGCAGATTATCTTATTTGCCTGCTCAAATAAAGTACAAGTACACAAATTTCAAGAAAAATATAACTTATTTTTAGTTTAGTTTAGTCTGTGTTTGCAGTGCAGAGGTTAATCTAACAGCACAACACACCCAAGTATACCGCTGAAGGCCAGCTCCGTCCTAGGATGCCCCCTCCATCCAGTTCAGGGGGGGGCGGGGGAGAGAAGGACTCTAAACTACCCTCTCTGATGGACCGTGTCTCCCACCCTATAAAGCTGCTGCAGAGCTCCTTCAGTAACCGATTGCTGCATCCTGAATGCACAAAGGAGCGTTTATCGCAGATCCTTCCTTCCAGCCGCTTATAACCGTCACCGCTCCCAACAAGCACAATAGATGTTTACATCCCTGCTCTTATCTGCAGTTTTTCTTCTTCTTGTACATAGCCTGTCTTAATGCACAAATATATGTTTCAGACTTAAATCACGCCACTCAGCTGCACATTTCTTTAATCTGAGCGTTCTATTTTAATAACTGTACAATATTTCTTCTTACTTCCTAAATCAGTCCTTAACTGCACAGTCTCTTATTCTAATGTGTCGCTTTTCTACTTTATTTTTTTTTTACCCGTGTGCGTTTCTGCCTGATCCCGCTTGCATTTCACTCTGCTGCTGGTCTACCTGAATTTCCCCACTGAGGGACAATAAAGGATACCTCTAATCTATTTATAGCGCCGCACGACATAAACGAGCGCTGAGCGACAGTGTTGGTGAAGAGGATATTACTTACCGTAAGTAAACACATACATTAACACTGTTTTGTTAAGCATTTCTGCTTTGGGTCCATTGCAAACACAGACCTCAGATAGTCAGCGGTCCGTTCAACTACTGCAAAAAGGCTCAAATTCACAATTACCAGCAATTATACGGTTTTATTGAGAAAGCTGCATCTGCTGTTACGGCAATGAAACAACTCAGCTGCAGGTTTTAAAATTACTTTAAACAAAATGTTTTAATCCCCCCCAACCAAAATACTTTCTGCTGCATTAAACACCAAGCATCACCAAATACGCTTCTTTCATACAGATGCTGAATGCTTTTATCCATAGTTGGCTACGAATTACCGCAGTCCTTTGTGATATCTATATCGGATGCAGGGATGTTGCAGTAATGATCAGTTTGTGATGCATTGTTCAGCCCCTACCTATTTATAAAGCCAACTTTAAATGTTAGGGGCCCAGTCAAAGTCCAGAGCAATTCAAATAGAGCATCAGTGACCAGAGTGGAAATCCGCCGTTTACAGACGCTTTATTCTGAGCCTGAGCTATTTTGCAAACAAAGGAACGGGGAGAAAAAGTCTCTAGACGTGCAAAGCTGGTAGACACATGCCCAAAAAGACTTAAAGAGAGATGTGCTAGAAGTGATAGAGGGTTCTAGAAAATATTGATGTTACACTTGTCAGATATATACAAATAAAAAAAACATTAGTTTTCCTTTCACAGTATTCATTTACAATCTTAGTGAAATATAATGAAGTCTGTCAACGTAATGTGGAAAACTCAAAAGCAACAGAAAAAAACTGAAGCTCTGGTAATGACGGAGAAAACGAGACGTTTGTTTGACTATCGTGAAACGAGCTGGAGCCAGAATCGCTAGCTGTCCCCCGGCAAGCATTCCTTCAACGCTCAGGCACAGGAGGACCGTTTTTACGAAGCCCGTACACTACACTGCAAAAACTAAACTAAAAATAAGTCAAATTTTCTTGAAATTAGCGTATTTGTCCTTGGTTTGAGCAGGTAAATAAGATGGATAGCCAATGGAATGAGATTTTTTGCACTTAAAAT
Source organism: Fundulus heteroclitus (assembly GCF_011125445.2). NCBI lineage: Eukaryota > Metazoa > Chordata > Actinopteri > Cyprinodontiformes > Fundulidae > Fundulus > Fundulus heteroclitus. The sequence continues at coordinate 18,225,487 of NC_046361.1, forward strand.
AGGAACAACTCATCCTTATCGTCTTATTTCATGTGCAGTATATCTAATTATCTTAGTTTAGGGGTCAAAATACTCACTCCATTGGCAGATAATCTTATTTAGCTGCTTAAATCAAGGACAAATGCACTAATTTCAAGAAAATTTGACTTATTTTTAGCTCCATTTTTGCAGTGTATAATGTAATCAACAAATCACCTAAAACCACCCAAATCACGTCTTCAGGCAGTCGGTGAGGCAACCGGGCGGCGGGACACATGCGGTGTGGTAGAGGGAGGAGGATACTCCATTTTGATGTTGCCACAGAGCGTGAGTAAGGAAGGAAAGGAGGAAGGAAGGAGACATGGTATGGTGGCCAGCCGTCCACCCACAACACGCAGAGTGCTGCTGCAGAGGAGAGAGGGAATCGGTATCAGGGATAATAGTCTGTGGATGAGGAAACTCACCTTGCAAATGTGTTTAGAGCAGTCAATGAGCGTGCAACAGTGTGGAGGTCGGTTTGCATAAGTTCTAGTTATCAGAGCACTTTGCATGCATGTGTACGGACAACTTGTGTGTGCCTCCTATTGATCTCCTCCTGGCAATGTGTATACTCTAAGGAGCAGATCCACAATATGAAGGGGAGGAGGGGTGGATGAGGAGAGAGAGAACAGGCGTGGAGGTGTCTAGCTGGACCTGCAGAAGTGGTGAGAGCTCAGCCACAGGGCTCACATCGATCCGGCGTGTCTGCTCGCCCTGTGTGGGGCTCCTTGGCCCAGCAGCGATACATACGCATGGCCGGGGTCACAGTCCCCTGGCCGCCATCGCAGATACACTCCTCCTTGCTATTTACACAGCAGCAGCAGCAGCAAGGCTAGAGTTAGCTGCAGGCCTACCTGCTGGCCGCCTGCACTTCCCCTTTGCACCACGTCCCCATCCAATCGATGTGCACTAAGCCGCCTGAAACCATCTTCAGGAGATAGAGAGGCTGAGCAGAGAGTTTGGAGAGTGGTTGGAGACTAAGGGGGGGAAAGGGGGGGGCTCAATACTAGATTGCCTGTTGTTTGGTATGGAATGACCCAGGTCTATATGCCTCTAAAGCTCCATGTGACAAGACAAAAAGCAATCAAAACCCCAACTGGAGCAAATTTAGTCCCGCTTTGGCGCGACTGTTCTCCGTCACAATCCGGCTCTCCTTACATCTGGGGTGGTGCAAATCCCCCTCCGAGGGTGGTCAGTTTTACATATTGTATGTCACTAGACGGGTATAAAGGGATTTAACATTTAGTAAAGCATAATCCATTGCAGGCTTTGTGCCTGCCTAAGCCGCACGCATCAAATCTGATTGCGAGGAGCCCGCTACCAACCAACGACTAAGTGGGAAGAGGGAGACACACAGACACGCATGGTTTATCACTGCAGCAGTGAGGGTGGGAGACAGCAGGAAGGGTCTTCCAGGATGCCACCGGGAGGTAAATTACAAATGAGCATGTAGGTGCTGAGGCTCTGGTACTAAGAGGAGACCCGTTCTTAATCTAAACCGATCTAACAACCCTCGTCGTCATGGTGGGAGTGGGCTGTGACATTTTCGGCCCCTCTAAACCTGTCAATCTGACTGAAGGAGAAGACAGGAAGCATAAATATTCCCCACAATGGCTACGCTGTGCACTCGGATGTGGAAGTATAAATATTGGATGGGGCCAGCCCACTGAGATGGTTGACTGTGTTTATATGCCCTTTGAATGTCTCATTGATGTGATCGGCTGTTTACATTATTCTTCACCCCTTTTTTTTGCTTTGGTCTCCACAAACGTATCACTACAGCACAGACTGGCAGCACTTTCAACTGCAAACCCTTGGTGTCGGGGTGGGGACGGGGCGATAAAACGGGACAATCGCATTTAAAAACTCCAAATCTCCTGCATTCAGTAAGGCTGCACGACACTGACATTAGAAACCCCACGTGTGACATTATTGGTAAATATTTCAGTCAGGATATCAGTTGCAATAAATCCCTGTTTTCCAGACTCATCGGTCTCCCCTCTGTCACGCCGACGCTGCAGACTTTCTGTGACCTTAAGCATCCTGGACAACATTGTCTCTAGTGCAGAGACTCCACCCAACAGGCCAAATAGATTATACACTGCAAAAACGGATCTAAAAATAAGTAAAATGTTCTTAAAATTAGTGTTTTTGTCCTAGTTTTGAGCAGGTAAATTAGATTATCTGCCAATGGAATGAGTATTTTGACTCCTAAAATAAGATAATTATTAAAAAACTGCACTTAAAAAAAGATGATGGAGATGAGTTGTTCCTATTTTAAGTGCAAAAATCTTATTCTATTGGCAGATCATCTTATTTACCTGCTCAAATCAAGGAAAAATACACTAATTTTAAGAAAATTTTTCTTATTTTAGTTCAGTTTTTGCAGTGTAAACAACCAAAGTCTAACTTTCTGTAACAATTACAAACATAAATAGCCCAAAGCTTTTATTATCAATATAGCGCAGGTTGACACTGCAATAATACCCATTCGCCATGTGATACATTGTGCAGCCCTAGCACACCATCACCATCTTAATAAAAAGGTACTACTTATTAGCACAGAGAATAACAGTTAAAATCAGGAGTAGCCGACATAGTTTTTTTCTAAAACCATAATAATTTTTTGGTATTTATTTTAACGACAATAAAAAAAACCAGGAATTATAGCACAAACGGCTAAAGTATCGATCTCAGCCATAATGTCAATATTTAGGGAATTCAAACATCAATCAGGTCTCATCTATAAAACGATAAATCCCAATTCATACAACGATAATATTTAAAATCTTCGCCATTCGTAGTGGGAAATAAAAATAAAAAAAAAGCACCAGTCAGGAAAACCACCTGTTGGGTGACTGGCCAGTATAAAACTCAAGTATTAGATCCTTTTCTGATCACCTCCATGCTAAGAGCTACCAGCTCACACCAAAAGCAACACTCTTCGCTGTAGAAGTCGTTACCGACGGATGAAGACTTCAAGTTTTGTCTATGTTTTAAAACGACAGTAAAACCTTCGCGGCGACTGCTCTCTTGCACATTTTCAATGAATAAAATCCACGGATTAGAACTTGGCCTAAAAAAAAAAAAAAAGTCCGACTGGTGCTTTTCTAATTAGTGTTTATTATTATCATCTGATTTATTTATCTAAAACGTAATTAATTTCTCACGCTAACAACCAATAGGATAACTGTCTATGCTTACTGTTGGAGCAGTTCACTTCCCACTGCTTGGTTTAAATGTCTTTACTCAGTTATTTTTATGTAGTTAACGGTATTACACCATATCTCAAGACGATAACGCTGATTAGAAACATGGGCCAATCAGATAATGGCTCTCACTATCATAATAGTAGGGAGAAAAAGCCATTGAAATGGTAAAAAGGACACGGTCTGAAACCTTCAAGATTTCCCAGGTAAATACTTCTAGCTCCTACATAAGTAGAAAGACGTAGCAGCGCTGATTTAGTTCTGAGGAGCACAGCACTGAGCAGCAGGGGAGCGGCGACCAGCCAGCCTGGCCTCCATCTAAGACTGTTGACATCCTCACCTGTAATACGAGCAGCTCATAAACGCTACGTGAAAGCCAAGCCAAATTTACAGCGCTGGATAAAGCTCGGTTCTGCTGCCATCCCCTTTCATCCGACTCGACGAGGGGACACTGTGCCGCCGCCCAAACATCTCGCCGGGAAACTGGAGCGCCCTTTTGCCCCCCCCCCCCCACCCGAAACGATGGCAGACTTTCAGAGAGTCAGACGGTGTTGGGGAGAAATCGTTATCGCAGCTGTCGTCACAATCACATCATCTAGTGAAGCACCACTTTGCTTTATTGACTCAGCTCAAGACAAAGCTCAGAGTGGGTCACGGGATTGATTGCATGATGCATCGGCCTTTAGCCTGAGGGAGTGTTTCTGCTGTTAGAGAGTTGATTCTTTGAAGGATCTGCAATCCCTCTGCAGCTCATCGCAACTCAGATGACTGCTACTTTAAGGGAAATCAATTATTGATCAATTAGGTTTTGCTCCCCCTTGTTTCCTAAAGCTAGTTTCATCAGGGTTCAGACACATTTATACACGTTTCCAGACTGAACTCTCCAGATTTCTAGGGCTTAAGCCTCCATTTTCAAAACAGAAAATACTAAAGTTCACCATGAATTCAAGGAAGACATTTGCGCTACAGGCAGAGAGAGTGGGGGTTATATATGAAGTAAAAAAATCCAGAGAGAGAAAGGAGGACCTGAGGGAGAGAGCAGGGTAGGATGCAACAAAGAAGGGACACCATAAGGGAACAAAGGAAAGAGAGAAGTAAATGAAGAAGGAAGGACATAAAGAAGGAGGAGGAGAGATACAACATGAGGACAAAAGGAAGAACACAAAGAGGAATGGAAAAGAAGAAGAACATAAGCCAGAAAAAAAGGTGGGACATAAGGAACACAAGGAATGAAGCAAAGAAAAGTAGGAAACAAGGAAGCAAGGTCAGTAACAAACAAGGAAGGAAAGATAGGTAGGAAACAAGGAAAAAGAAAAGAGGTAAGATGATGAAGAAAGGAAAGAAATGCAAGACAAAGGAAGAATAAAAGACAGATTGGAAAGCCTGAAGAGAACTAATGGAAGTATACCTTGAAGAAAGGAAGAAGTATATGAGGAAGGAGGGAAGAAGGAGGGAGGAAGGAAGGACATAAGAAAGGAAGAATAAAAAGAAGGGATGACGACATTACTAAAAGGAAATACAAATGTTTTTACAGCCTCGTATTTTCTGATTCATTACTCAGACCTGAAAACATGGACCTGAGATCCTGGACCGGGTACCAACCTGTCTGACTGCCGTCCATCAGACGCAGACGGCACACGTTCCCAAACTGAACCCATCAAGGGTGAAACTACACCAACAACAGAACTGCTGGACAGGAACTCACCTCCAGGTCTGTAAACAACATCGTCTTCAGTAATGAAAGATGTAATCTCTCCGTTTTCTGTGCGCTCGTAGCGTGACTTCTTCTTGGGCATCTTCTTCTTGCCCTTCTTGCCGGCCTCCTCGGCCGTGCCGTTGCCGGCGCCGTTGTCGTTGTCCTCGTCTTCGCTGTGCTCGCTCTCTGCATAGTTCTTGGCCCCGCCCTCCAGCGTGCAGCTGCGCCGCGGCCTGGAGCTCTCGCTCTGGTCTCCGTCCTGTCGGCGAGATTTCCCGGCCTCCCGTTTGTCCCGGTCCCTGTCTCTGTCCCTGTCCCGCTCTTTCTCTCGTTCCTTCTCTTTGTCGGCCGTCATGATCCGCCACGTGCCTTCCTCAGTCCTCTCACGGCTGGGCCTCCGTGAAAGGTAGACTGTGAGCCTGGGCTTCAGAATTCTGAATTTACCAGTCAAATCCAGGGAAAATTTGGCCACACCAACAACCCCAGTGTTTCAGGAAACCTGCGGACAAAAAAGCAACAATTAGAAAAGAGGTTGTCACCATACAGCCTTTATCAGTTACAAGCACCATTTGCATCCTTTGTGATAAAAGCAAAGAGAAATAACAACGTCTGGGAGTGAGGACGGCTGTTTTTAACGGAAACCATCCCTTTAAAAAAAACACATATACTCCAGAGGAAAACGAGTAGGGTGAACAAAAGCAAGCTTTCTTGCTTTGCGCTTTAATAGTTTCCTCTGGATAAAAGACACGAAAGCAGATTTATTTAAAGGGGGAAATGGAGAAAAAGAAAAAAAGCAAGTGCCGCGAGTAAAAACCGAACCCAAAAAGTGGATTCATAAACCGTCTGGTAGCTACATACCGAAGAAGCTTAAACAGAGCTTTGCAAAAAGAGTTTATGTCCCATTGTCACACGTTGGTGCTACGAACTTCAGTGCATTTTATGGCAATCATTGTAAAGACAGTAACTGTGAAGGGTAGAGAAAAAGACAAATGCTCTTTCAAATGTTTTACAATTCTGAATCTGAAAAGTGTGGCTGGCCTTTTATATGCAGACCCTCCCTTAGGCAGATAACTTTGTAGAACTTCTTGCTGCAGCTACAGCTGCAGGGCATTCTGGGTACCGCATCTGGGTATCACACCTAGTGACTGCAGTTTTTGCCCGTCTTTCAAAATAGCTGGAGCTCAATTTGATTGGATGGGAAAACTCTTGGGCCATTCTAACACATGAAAACCATGCTGCCTCCATCATGTTTCACCATCAGGACGGTGTGTTGAAGGTGATATGTTCACAGTTTTCTGAAACACCCATTGTATTTGGCATGCAAAACTTTGGTTTAATCCGACCAGAGTAGCTTCCTCCACATATTGGTTGTGTCTCCTGCATGCAAAATCTTCAAGCAGAACCTTACTTTAGCTTTCATTTAGCAAATTACTCTATGAATAGGTGCGATTTTGCAGTATGTGCAGCTAATAGTCGGTCTGCAGGAAGGTTCTCAGACACGAGCTGTGGATCTCTGCCCCTCCGCCACAGTTACAGTGGGCCTCTTGGCAGTTTTACCAAATTTCCATGTTTACAGTGAGCAGTTCACGGCGCTGGCTCGCTCACTTATGTTCTTTAAATAAAACTCTGAGGGCTTCACAGAAAAGCTGCATTTATACTGAGATTAAAACAAACACAGGGGGCTCTGTTTACTAATTAGGGTACTTGAGAAATGCGTTGGCAGCACTTTATTTTATTGTAGGGTATCAGAGTAAAGCTGGGGCCCATTTTGTACCCAAAAAAGGGAACTAAAAGTAATTTTTTCTTGAATTTAGTATATTTTCCTTGATTTGAATAGTTAAATAAGACTATTTGCCAATGGAATGAGTAATTTTACCCTTTAAAATAAGACATTTAGGTATCCTGCACTTAAATGAGAAATAAGATGATGGAGATGAATTGCTCTATTTTAAGTGCAAAAATCTTATTCCATTGACAAATAGTCTTATTTACCTGCTCAAATCAAGGATAAATACACTCATTCAAGAAAATTTCACTGACTTTTAGATCCCATTTTGCAGCGAAGACCATCCCCCCACATCCACTTCACAATTATGCACCATTGTCTGCAGATTTATCCCATAAAACACCAATAAAATACAATAAAGTCTGCGGTTGTAACACGAGAAAATGAGAAAAATGTTCGAGGGTTGTCATGTGACCAGAGATCATATGCCGGGGCTTTTTTTTCTTCCCCCCAACAGTAAAAGTAGCAGTCGAGCTGGAATAGCCACATAAAATAAGGAGCTCAATTCTCAATGTAAAAGTGTCTTTGCAGACCACTGGTGACATTTCTGCCCATCCGTACGCATGTGTGTGTGTGTGTGTGTGTGTGTGTGTGTGTGTGTAGCTCCTACACTGCTCCCCATCCCAACCCAATCCCTGCCCTAGCTGACAGTCACTGCTGTGATAATGTGAAGTGACAGCTCTGGAGGGAAGAATACAGCAATCCGCTGGGCGAGGGAGGGGAGAGGAAAGAGCCCGAGTCAGTCATTTGCCATGCTTAGTTCGCTGCCACTTACAGCTATCTTCACCAAGCCGCCACTTTTTTCATAAAAAAAAAAAAAAAAACCCTCCATAAACACTGAAGCAGGCAAAGCTGAAGCAGAGCAGTGTCTGCGCTACACTGCTCCTACACACAGCACCTACAAAGGAGGCTACTCATTTACTGCCAATGTTCACCCCCACCTCCACGGCAACAATTTAACTAGCCACGGTTATTATAGCGCCTGGAGGGCTAGGACCGGTTAATCGGCACCGCCGTTACCATGGTCATGGTGGCAGAGAGGAAGAGGGAGGCTGAAAAAAAAAAACGATGTAAGACAGGTAGAGCCATAAACCACCACAGGGGGAAAAAAAAAAAAAAATCAAGAGCATATCTTCAAGCAAGCGAGCTTTTATTTCAAGAGCCACGGAGAGAAGGTGGAAGGTGGAGGAGGGACGGGCTTTTTTGGCTCAAACTAACACACGATGATGCACACGGCGAAGCCTATTTGACAAAAGGCGCTCCTTAGCAGCGGGCGCTGTCATCTCGTGAGCAGACACCAACTGACAGGGCAGCTGCTCTTGTCGTCGGTTTCAACACAAACACGGAGTCTGATTAAACCGCAGCCTCGTCACAGCCCCATTAATCACCTAATGATGAGTTACCAGGCGACCACTGGGCTGCTGGCGCACACACACACACACACACACACACATTAGAGGGAAGATGAAAGGGCTCTGGAGCTTTCTGACGGGCATGTTGGTGCACGGCTACAACCAACACATACCTGATATGGATATAGTGTGAAGAGACACTGTGTGGCCTCCCAAAATATCGGGGAGAAAAACACTTTATGCCTGACCCTATTACGCAGCTAAATATTAGCTTTGCTGCAGAGTTTGCTAGACCTTTAAAGCCTGAAATCAGCCAATAGAGAAACGTCATCTGTAGGTGTTGAATACGTTTTATGTTAAATCTGCATGATGTCAGACATGAAGGATGTCTGTAAAAGCCTCAGATGCTTATTTAGAGGAATCTGGCGCCCGACTGCTCACGCTCTCTACAGTTACAGCACTGATGTTTAAATGGCTTTAACCTAAATGTAGACATCAAACCCAATCAGTGCACTTCATTTATTTATTTTTTTTAAGCTGGACCACAAATCTGGGGAAAAAGTCCACTTAGATTTTTGGTCATTTTTTTGTTGTTGTTCAGTCGCAGAGATGACCACTACTAGTCACACAGGCCAATATAAAGAGATATGTTTCTACATTTAAGGCACGCAACAACGGTACCTGCATGTTCCCCAACAGAGGCTGTACTGCTGTATCTGTGCGGCTTATTTAATGAAATACAAACCAACAGAGAAGGACATAGTCTACTATTATTCCTCCTGCTTTTTTTTAACCATAGACAATGCAGCCAAACTGGATTTGAGGTTATTAGGTGAGAAATCAATGCAATTACAGCTTTGGAGGACATTGCAGCTCATTCTTCTTACTTGGAATTTGCAATTTACAACTTCTGAGAGCAACATTACGGCGAAAGTAAATACTATTGAGAAGAAGTTTAAATAATTAATGAAACAAATTGTGAGAAAAGGACTTTTACATAAAAGGCAGCAAAACACTAAGTGGCAACAACTAGTAGAAGTGGCCTTCAGTCCAATTTAATTGAGTAAAGATGTTATTACAGCACCCACGGACCAAAATGTAAGCAATGAATTCTAGGGCTGCAAAATATTTCTTTATAAATAATGTAATAACGACATTACTGGAAAATGATCACATTCCAGTAGAGATTAATCTTTATTTTTTTTTTCTCATTTCCTGCTGTAAGCAGGGACGTTACTTAACGACCTTTTCCTTTTTTCTTTTCTTTTGAACAAAGCTTTATCGAACACTTCTAGTAACAATTACAGCCGCCATTACCTCTGTACGCGGCATGCTGCTGTGTGATGTCGTCTTCACTTTGGAGTCTTGAACGTTCAGACAAAGGTCTGAAGGCACATTTAATTACAAGTATTAATGAAGTAAAAAAAAAAAAATTAATCAGATTTCAGCTAAAATTTGGACATTTGGGTGCGCTGGTGGCGCAGCGGGTAGCCCATGTACGGAGGCCTTAGTCCTTGACGCGGTTGACCCGGGTTCGACTCCAACCCGCGGTCCTTTGCCGCATGTCTCTCCCCCCCTTCCTGTCAGCCTACTGTGTTAAAAATAAAAAAAAGTGAACCAATTGAGCCACGAAAAATCTCCAAAAAATGTGGAATTTAGCATTAAGACCTGCAGTGTGAACATTGCCTTAGGTTGAGAGATTTTCTGCTGTGAGACTAATACAAACAATAAGATGTGAACACATCTTAATGGAATGCAAAATGTGCATTCAGACAGATGGAAAATATTAGCTCAGTTACTGCAGTCACTGTAGCTTTCTCTTTTTGGCCTTTTTAACCATTGCACACAGTGATTTTGTTTGTGATGCTGATATCCTGTACATGTGTTACCAACACATTGCACAGCCCGACCGGATACGAACAGAGAAATAGAAAATACTACACATCTAAGGGTTAAGACCCCACATACTTACATAGGTCAAAGGTACGTGCAAGCTCAATTTTTACGACGGCATACGCGGTGTCACACTACAAACTGCTCGCTCTCAAGAAGTCTTCACATCAAACTGTTTTATACGTGACAGTCCTTCTCTGTGCGGCGGGTGCCTGCTAGAAAAGAAACAAGTCTAGGTGCTCAACTCGCTATGAAACATTTTACCATCTCTCCCCCGCTACGTCCCATTTGCGAGGTGGAAATTGTAGGAATTTGTCACAAGAAATGCAGGCAATAGGTACGTTTAGCGTGGCTAAAAGTGTGCGCACAGTACACAAAAGTATGTTGGAGCCTTTAGAGTGGCAGTGTGGGGTTTAAAAATGAAGTGAAAGGAAGCACAGAGGTGTGAGATACTATTTAACTGTGTTTTCCCAGACCTTTGGAGACATTTCAGCAGCTCCTTCAGGCTGCAGGAGAGCGAGCGAGAGCAAGTCTTTCAAAAGACAATGAAGGCTTAACAGAACCACAGCAAAGTTTCTATCGTCTGTCGCGAAACATTTGAAAATCGTTGCCAAATCCGTTCTCTTAAAAACAAACAGAAACTGATGTTTACAGTCATGATAACTGTGCTAACTAAACATGCCAAAGACAGTTTATTTAATGTCAACTCCACAATCACCGTCTGCTTTTAAATGACATTTTCAACATATTCCAGTTGTAAAATAACAGATTTTGTTTCTCTACATTGCACTTCCCCAGCAAAACAAAATATCTATTTGCATTTTACAGCTACTCGTTTCAGTTTGCCACTAGACGCATCTACCAGCAAGTCTTGAAAGGTGTGAGGAACACCAAGACCATCACAGCGGCTTCATTTCATAGCTGGGCACAATTCCCAAGGGCTGCCAGAATCTGCGTATAAGCTAAGCACCTCTTCGCTCCTCTAATCAGTAACATAAGCCTCTCCCAATGAAACCAACAAGAACTCTAAACTGTTCAAATGGAGGGGGGCTGACCCGCTCTCCTTTGATGTCGGAGGCAGATGTAAACCCCTGCGCGGATCTTTACGATCTAGGTGCGATTAGTTTGCATCTGGATACGCTTAACGCAGCTGCTTTGCTACAAGTTCTTTTTTTAAACTTCGATTATTTCACTGAAACGCCACACACTCGAGGGTCAAAGATTTTCCCAACAGAAAGGAAGACATTCAGAGGTAATTTTATGCACGTAGTGGAGGACGAACAAGCTGAGAAATGCAGAAGCGTTCGGTGATTCTGTAGAAAAGGTTTAGGATAGTGAGACATTGAGAGAAAGAAAAGAGAAAAAAAAAAGTTCTTCCAGTAGAAAAAAAAAAAAAAAAACAGCGCTGAGGGGAAAGCGGCGTTGGCCGATGAATAATACTGTGAGGGGGCAGGTGAGGCCAGGAGCTATTACACATCAATCACTGGGCCAGGACCCTTTGAAAGATACCAGCTGTCTTAATGGAAAAGCAAAGGAGGGGGGAAGTGGCTGAAGAGGGGTTGAGAAGGTCCCAGCTAGCGACACATAATCCACCATTTACATTACTGCAATGAAGTCGAGGGCTAACAGCCAGCGGGGCCTCTGCTGAAATACATTTTTCTTTTGCGTGCCTTTTACAATGAGACCTCTGGCCTGCAAAAAAAAAAAAAAAAAAAAACCCACACGGTTTGAGGCTCGATTAACACATCATCCCCCACCAGCTGCCACACAGAGGGTTACTGTTACTAAACGCTGCTTTTTTCCCCTTCCCTCTCAGAAAAAGAAGAAAAAAGCCACAGTTTATTCAGTCCAGTCGCTCCCACGTCTACCTAAAACCAGGATGTGTCAAAGAACAAACAATGAAATCATCAAGCTTTCCTTTAAGCACCGAAAGCAGAGCGATAAAAGCCGTAGGGTTAATGTTTTATCGTGCGAAATCTCAGTAATTGATTACAAATATTGTACAAGAAGCACATTATCTCATCCAATCTTCCTCTAAACACAAGGTTAATGGAAATTTAAATGGGAATATACTGAAAGAACAATATGACCAACACAGTGATTCACGCAGATTAGGGGAGAGAGAGAGAGAGAGAGAGAGCCTGAAAAGTCATCCGTGGCATATTCAATCGCAGAATTATGAAGTAGCAAAATGTGATTGGCAAGGATTTAGGGCCGGCTTTGCTCGGGGATTGAGTGAAATACTCACATGAATACAGATTAGAGGAGAACAACGTTAGCATGAATATACACAGGGTTATTAACAATGAGGGCGCCTCAGATTGATCCGAATAAACCAGCCAGATTCTGGGTAGAGCGGGGATCCTGGCTGTGGCGACGCGGCGCTGCAGCGGGTTCTCGTCAGCCCCCAATCCATTACTGGGAGTGATCTAATCTAAGCTGCCATCCAGGCTCCCTAGAAACAACAGCACAATGAAAGGCTCAGCTGGAGGCAGGGGGTAGGCCACTTCATAAGGGATTCTTTGTGGTCTCTGCACCCTCGCTGCTTTGTCTTACCTGCTGCAGTCGCGCCTCGCGTTATTCTCCAAGGCCCGCTTTGTTGTAGTGCGCACTGGCAGGGCAAAAAGACTTGTTTTTCAATTTACAGATGATAACCACACGGGTTTTTTTTTTTCTTTCTTTCCCCTTTCCGTTAAAGCTGCATTCACAAAGGCTCTATTTTTAGACAACATCCGGGTTTACTTTGGTAGGTAAAAGCTGTGCTTGAGAAACAAGCAAAAAAAAACAAAAAAAAAAACTGGGGGTTTCCAATGAAAACATTTAAACCTTGCTAGAGATTGCTAATCAGCCGTGCACCAGCACAGATTTTAGAGAGAGAGAGACAGATGCCAGTGAAACATCACTGTAACATCTCATCACCAGGCTCCTACAGATTACTGAAGGATGGATGGATGGACAGACAAATGAATTACGTCATTGATCCACAACGCTGCTGCCCGCGTCCTCACTAAGACTAAGAAAGTAGAGCACATAACCCCAGTTCTAAAGTCCTTACACTGGCTCCCTGTATCTCAGAGAATAGACTTTAAAATCCTTCTGTTAGTCTATAAATCCCTAAATGGCTTAGCACCTAAATACATCACAGACTTGTTATCAGTGTATCAACCCTCCAGACCATTAAGGTCTTCTGTCTCCAGCCTTCTCTGCATACCTAGAACCAGAACTAAACAAGGAGAAGCAGCATTTAGTTCCTATGCTCTACTTATCTGGAACAAACTTACAGAAAATTGTAAAGGTGCGGAAAGCCTGAGTTCCTTTAAATCAAGATTAAAAACACATTTGTTTAGGATTGCCTTTGAATGTTCTAGTTAACTGAATCACCACTTCTTTGTTCTATTTTCTATCTACATTTTATTCCTACTTACTTTTATTCTGTTTTAATTTGCCATTATTATATATTGCTATATATAATCAAGTAAAGCACTTTGCATTGTCCCTGTACTGAATTGTGCTATATAAATAAATTTGCCTTGCCTTGCCTTGCCTTACAACTCTGCAGAACGTGGGAAAGAAGGAGGAATAAACGGGTATGAATGGGTGATTTGATAATTGGATGCATAGATAACAGGATGGATGAATGTTTGATGGCGTAGATGGACGGATGAAGTGGGTGTAGTGAGCGCTGGACGGATGGGAGGAGGATTGCTGGATGTACAGAAGGGTGGATGGTGTGTATACGGACAGACTGGTGGACGGATGCACAGTTGACGAATGGACGGATGAATAAACGGATAGAGGAGAGGATAGACGGATAAGGTCTGGTAATATGAATATTTTTCCACGTGGATTTCAATTTGTTTTTTTTCCTACATTCTTCCAGGCAGTGGAAGTGACTTAAACCCCGCTCAAGACTTTTCCAGACTGCGCCGTAATCACACAGATTTTTCACAGCCGCACAGAAACACATCCTGTATGCTCCTCACAGTGTAAAGCCTCCACTCCATCACCAAAAGGAAGGCTAAATCCCCCCCCACCTCCACTCCACTCCATTTGCAGGCTCGCCACGAAGGCTCGAAACGACCCTGAGGCGGTCGCGCCGCAATCCAACACGTCCAGTATCTCCGATGTTTGTGAGCAGTGCTTCACTTCGCGGCTGGCTTGAAGACACGGGCCTGATCGCTCTCTGCCTCGGCTCTCTCACCGCAGCCAAGCTGCTGTTCCATCACTAAACATCCCGTTTTGACATAACTCCTGGGATGCCAGGGCCGTCCGCCGTCACCCTTTTTTTTTTTTTTGCCTTTCTTCTAAATGAGACACTTTTGAGAATGTAATGGCGAGGGAGCCGGTGAAGGACCTCTCTCAATGTGTCACTGATAACAGCGGCTGGAGAATGTGAGGTATGTGCACGCGGACGGCGCTATCACCAACGCCGCTCATAATCGACTTACCCCGTTAGTTCTGCGGGAGGCCGTGTGTGGGAAAAAAAAAAAAAAAAGTCTGATTCTAAAAAGGGTTTTTAGTGTCTCTCACATTTCAGTAAGGCTCTCTGACAATTCAATTTTTTTTCTCCCCCCCCTCCTCCGCTGTATTCTGCTGCTGAAACGGAGATTTAGCCCGCGGTGAAGCCGGGGTCAGGAGGAGTAGAAATACACACCGGGGAGACATCCAGCGCTGATTTGTACCAGGGACGATTTGTATCATGTTTGCGTCTCCAAACATTTATCTTTATGAAACACACCAGAGCTTCCAGCAGGTGGGGGGGGGGAGAGAGAAGACGGGGCGGTACATGACATTTTCTCAATCAGACGCAGAGGCAGTAAAAAGATTTACTAGTATAGCACAAGAGATAGAAGGAAGAAGAGAAAAAAAAAATCAACAGTGATTTTTGCCTGCTGTTGAAAAGACTCTTGAGATTTTAATATCTGAGCACTCAATCATGTAGCACTTCCACTGATATTCTGCAATCAAATACTCTCCCCCCCCCTCCCCCTCTCTCTTCCTCTGCCTATCAGCTTAACAAGCCTATCCATCAGCTCAACTTCAACCGGTAGTCTAAATGAGCGCGAGGAGAGGAGGAAATGTATTCACACAGCTGCCCTACATCCTCCAGCAAGACTAATCACTATGCCACACAGAGAGAGACGTGCCAACGCCGAGGAGGAAAATAAAATAACAACCAATATGATAAATAAATAAAAAAAATACATTAGAGTGGCAGATCAGACAGCTCGGAGGTCTCAGAGTGACGGCGAGGGCCAGCAGGAGCGATGAAGGATGCCGTCAAGAACAGAGATGGGGGTTGGTGGTGATGGGGGGGGGGGGGGGGGGGGGGGGAAATAAAGAAAACAAAGCCGTCGAGGTCAGTACACGAAACGATTTCTCCGCCTAAATTATTAAGCTACGCAACGGCGAATTCTGCTCCATCCTCCAGCAGATGGTCGGGGCGGCGGAGGACAATCCCCTCCTTTCAGCGCCTTTTACTGATCCGAGGTAAGAAAGACAGGGAGGGGGTGGGGGGGGGGGGACCTCCACCCCAATATGCCAGGGGATGCTATTACCTCTAATTAAGTAGGTGTTTCATTTCATATGCAAACACCTCTGTTCGAACCGCCAACCGCCTCAACACAGCCATCTACACCGATTTGGGGGGGAAGGAACAAATTAAACAAAGGATTCCTCTTTTCTCTGTAGTTTTCCACCATGTTGTGATTCTAACATGCAAACCGCAGCGTCGTTTCTCTCAAGGAGACGTGTCAACATCACAAGTTTCATTTTTTTAATAAAAATGTACATTTTACGGGGCTGAATTAGCAATCCGTCGGCAGAGAGGTGAGCGGGTGAAGACTGACATCTAAGTCCTGTAGACCCCCCCGATCAACGGTATGCCTAAACTGCAGGGGGACCAATCAGCTGCCTGATACATGGCGTGCTGATATTATTGTTGAATGCGGCCATGGTGCTTTAGGGTTACTAGTTAGGTGCGGGCAGTGGAAGTCCGAGCAGCGTCAGAATGACTGACACCTTGAATGTTACACAGTCAACCAAATGCTGGACCCCTGCAGTCCAGATTGCACATTCAAATTCCAATGGCTACTGAATTTCAATGGATTTGCACACTGGTGCATCATTATTTCCGGAGAATTTTATTCCTATCTCTGTGATTAATACATCAGAGAAAAAAAACCCCACTAACGTCGTCTAAGAAAATAAATAAAATAAAAAAGCCCGCAGTCTTAGCTCTGCACATTTCACCCCAAAATTTCCTCCATCGCTCAGAGCAGAAGTTATGAGCTAATGAAGGCGCCGCCACTCGCCAGCCTGTAGCCCCCCCCCTCAAGATGCCTCACTTTGGTAAACAGCAGACGGAGAAACAAGCAGAGAACAAAGTAGTCAGGCGGACGTTGTTGCTATAAGGCTCTCCGCCATAGGTAACACCTTTCTGCTTGTGTAGCTATGGGGGGGGGAAAACAAAAACAGTCTTTATAAAAGATGTGCTACACCTTTATGTATCAGCAACAATGAAAACGGACTAAACTGTAGTAGAAACTAGAACTGATCAGGCCTTTTCTGGACGATACCAATTTCTACTTTTCTTTGAGGACTGATCTGCCAATATTCATTTCATTGTTTCTTAGGAGAGAAAAAAAAAGAAATTAGAAAAACAATGCTTTGTGGAATACAGTAGTTTAAAACCATATAATAAAGATATTATAAGATCCTTTCCATTTACGCATCAAACATATGTCCCTAATATTTAATTCCATTTTCCTTAAAGTCAGAAAACATACAGGGCAGTGCATGCTGTTAGATTATAGCGTTTCTAGACTCAAAATGCTGGAAGTTGTTAGTTTTGATGTATTTAAAGAACAAATATTTGCAGGTCTGCATTTGACCAATCACAGATGGAGGCCAGTTAAGGAGATATTGACCAATCCCAGGCTCTGGTCTGATCTCCTAGCACATTTGCTCTGGGTAAACATAACTCTGCATAAAAAGGGATAATTTGCTAAGCTGTGACTGGATCTAAAATTCAAAACTAGCATCTGATAATCTCATTTCTTAGTCATGTTGTGGGGATTTGGTTCACCTTCATCTACTGAGATGTTTAAAAACAATCCCCAACTTTCAGAAAAGTTCTGACTCAGACGAGCTTATTTCATGCACAAAAAAAAAACACTTTTGTCTGTTTGAGTTCAGGCAGTTTGAAACCAATTTGGAAAACTCGCTAAATCTTTCATGCGTTCTCCGCGGCCTAAAAGTGAATCTGTGTTTACATAAAGCCGAGAGCGCGCCGAACACTTTGATGCCTAACACATGGGTGCTGTGATGAATACAAGTGCTTCAAATAATGAAAATACCCTAAGGGTTAAGCTGGCATGCCGCTTAAACTGCAATCAAATCCAGGGTGGTACTGTAAATACTAGCAGATTCTGGATGCATTTGCTTTCAGCCATTCCTCCTTTTCATACGAAAGACTTATATTTTTTTAAATAAAGGAGGAAAAAGGGGTAGATGGGATGAAAACACTGCAAGGACAAGCAGGATGTCAGAGCTCTCATCCTCTGAGGGGACGGCTCATAAAAACATACAGTGCCTGGGATTAAGCCTCTTACGGCGGTGGAGTTTTTTTAGGCTCTGCGCACACAGGTAGACCGCAAACACACACAATTAATATGTGAAAGTGTGAAAAGGGGGAACGAGACCCGCTCGGTTCAGTGCTTTGACTACTAAGTGAATGTTTATATCGTTGTCTTATGTTTAGACGTCGGCTACAAAAGGGGGAGCCGTTCTCCAAAAATACATTAACAGCAGGGGGCTTTGCCGGTAGGAATAAAAAGGGCTTTTTGGGAAGGAATTTAAGAATAGAGTACCGGGTATTATACAGTGTGCCGTGGTGATCCGGAGATTAACTCTGTCTGTTCATGTGTGAAATGGAGACTTGATCCCCGACTGATAGCGTTCTATGGCTCCTTCAAACACAAGCTGCATGTTATTTGGCCGCCCACCCCCCCCTACATCACACACCCCTAAAACTGCAATACACTGGGTTGGATGATGCAGCTTTTGCAATAAAACATCAAAGGGGCATCTATAAAAAAAAAAGAAAAGAGCTACACAACCCACAGCGCCTTTGGTTTGATTGTCTCCTTGCTGCAGAAGGTGAACAAAGCTGGCTGTGTATCTGAGCTGCTGAGTAAGCCTCAGATATTCCTGGAATGTTAATGTTAGGCTTTGGCCATGGCAGCCTCGCTGACTTCTCTCCTCCGCTAATGCCAAGGAGAGCACAGCTCTGTCCCTGCCTGTGCGGCGCACGTTCCCCCATTGGGGCTGGGGTGGCTGCTAAAACGGCACCGGAGCGCCGCTGCGTTCTGAGACGTAGCTGTGAGCTAATCCTGCGCTTACGTTGCGCTACGGCGCGCCATATGCTGCGTTCATGCACAGGGAGGCAGCCCCAAAATGCGTCTGCCGTCGCTACGACTGCCGCTAACAACCGAGCGTTTGCTCCAAGGCATTTTTTGACTAATTGTTCAGCTAACTGACTAAATAACCAATTTGATTCTCATTTCTTTCCAGCCCGTGAATATAAAGTACGTGCCAGCACTAACATGGCAAGGGCTATAAAAAGGCAGCCCTTAGCAGCTATATATTTAAGAATAAGTATGTTGTGAATCTTAATTATGATCAATCCAACCTGGAAATTGACTAGGGCTGAACAATTAATCGCATTTTCAATATAATCGTGATTTAAAAAAAACGCAATTTCCAAATCGCAGAGGTCTGCAATTTTTGGCTATGTAACAATCAGTGAATTAGACACGCCCATTAGGTGTTGGTAAAATGTTTAAAGTGGGTTTGCCTCCACATGGAAGGGAAGACAGTTGCAGCAGTGAGATAAACTGATTTTATTACTTGTATTAGAGTTTGTATAATCATACAAAGCATTAAGTATTGGTCAATCAGTTTAATACATAGACTTGCTTGTTGGTTGCACTTTGCACTTTATGTTCAACAAGGATTGATGTCCAATTAAATGAAAAGCTGTTCTCTTGAATAATATTCTGATCAATAGAAACATTAGAAGTTCATATTTAAAATAGTCCTTGTTTACAAACATCTTTATTTAGAGGCCATTTTTGTTGTTTGTGGTTAATGCGGAGAAAAGTCAAAATTGCAATTTTAATTGAAATATATCGTAGGCAGAACGCAATCATTACTGCACCGAGTTTAGATGTTGTGGGTCTTTTAGCAACTAATCCACATGGCGAGGAAACAAATTGATTTTTTGTTTGTATATATTTTAAAACACATGATAAATTAAACTGGAAAAAAAGAATCGCATTAAATCGCATTATTAAGAAAAACAATCGCAATTAGATTATTTTCCAAAATCGTTCAGCCCTAAAATTGACCAAAAAAAACGGGCCTCCTTTCAGTCATAAGCAACTTGGTTTCTATTAAATCCTTCAACGGGAATAATGTAATCGAGACCGTACCGTGTAAATACGAACCGTATTTCCTGTTAACCGTTATTTATCAGTTTGTCTGGTTTAAATGCTATGTGTAGAGATAACAGCATCATCTGCGCAGCTAATAATTAATATGGTCGGCTGCATGAAGCCACGCGGACAGAGTTAGGTTTCCCTCCTTATTTCCATGTGAAAATGTCTAACTTCTCAAGATTGAATTTAGTGGGTTTGTGCGGCAGTTTTTTTATGACATCATGGAGATGTGGGTATGAAGCGTGTTTTGGTTCCCCATGAAATCATGAGACAACACAATGCTGAACCTGGCTTCTGATTCACAGTTAAGGCGCCATTTTTCTGTTTCTATTGGCGTGTGGAACAGATGAGATCAGTTAAAATCCACGTCGCCTTGGAAAAATAGGACCGGGTTAGCCTAGATCATTTCCCCATTCCCGTACCATATTTAATTCAAGATGTGTGAGCTCAGTTTTAAACCCAGATACATTAATGACTGAAAAAAAAACAGGATCAGTGAGTAGGACAAGAAATCTTGTTGTGTTGAGGCAAATCAAGAATAAAGATGCTCATCTAAACAGAAATCAATTTTCTAAGTCATTTAGATTTTCCCTGAAATGTAGATTTTCACAAAGGGACCAGTGGCGGGTGGAACGGCGATGCAGCTGTTGGTTCTGCTGCTTTGCAACAGGAAGGTCTCGGGTTAAAATCCCGACGGAGGTCTTTGTGCGTGTGTGGGTTTTCTCCCAGGTGCTCAGGCTTCCTTACCTGACTCCGCCAGATAGATTTGCTCCGCATATCCATCTGGAAACCTTCCGTTGAAGTAACTTTGGGAAGGGGCGAAAATACTGGTTAGCTGATTGGCCTATGTTGGTGATAGACGGGCCAAATGAACCAATCAGATTCGTCGTCGCTCGTAACAGAGCGACGACGAAAACAACCACAAGCCAAGCTACTCTTGCTGCTGCAGGTAAAGGCTCATTAGCTCAGCAAAGAAATACTCTGTAATTTCGATAAAACTTGCTCGATAGCCACGCTAGCGCTAGTTTCATCGGCTGAAGCCGCCATGTTCTTTAGACTGAACTGTCACGCTTCCCGTTGCGTCACACCTCAACCCGCCTCAAAGCCAACGCTGATTGGACGTTCGTTTGGTGAACGGCTCCAAATTTTCTTTAACGGAGAGTATCCAGACTGATCTGCGAGTGAAACCTTGAATGCTCGCGAGATCAGGATGGTCTCACGAGGCTACAGGCTTCCTCCCACGATCCAAAATGATGCATGTTACATTAACCTGCCGCTGTAAACTTAGCAGCCAGTGTGTCCGTGCATGCCAAGCCTTAACCAGTCAAACGTCAGCAGCTTCTAACGCGTCACGCCGGGCTTCTGGGTTAAAGGCATACTATGCAACATTTTTCAGTTAATTAATGTGTTCCATACACTTTTGGATGATTAAATGAGTCATTTCAGGTTGAACAAAGGTTTTCTCGGCCGCCCTGGTGGTCTGTGGGGGAAATACCGCACTTGCAATTGCAGGAGCCCTCGGCCCGCACTCACAGGCTCAGAAGTGTCGTGTAACACCGTGAGAGTCGGTCTTGCTTTACGGCGAGAACTCCATGTGTTTTTTCCCTGCCATTCACTATATGCATGCGCGAAAGCAACAACAAAGAACCACGTGTTAACGTCAAAAACCATGCAAGCAAATCGAGTTTTTATTATTATTTTTTTTATATATATATATCCATCCATTCATCCATCCATTTTCCAAACCGCTTTATCCCTCATGGGGTCGCGGGGGGTGCTGGTGCCTATCTCCAGCGTTCACCGGGCGAGAGGCGGGGTACACCCTGGACAGGTCGCCAGTCTGTCGCAGGGCAACACAGAGAGACAAACAGGACAAACAACCATTCATGCACACACTCACACCTAAGGACAATTTGGAGAAGCCAATTAACCTAACAGTCATGTTTTTTGGTTTTTTTAATGTTGGCGAGGCGGTAGCGCGAGTTTGGCGAGGCGGCCGCCTGCGGGAAACCCTGATGTTCATACTTTCACTGCGTTAGTCATTGTTTGTACTGCCGTTTTTTCGACTTTTCGTTGCGTTCGCCTGTCTGCTAAGCTCAAAACAACCGCGCCTGGCTTGATGGAGAAACCAGAACAGCTGAGCATCTTTACGACAGTGCACTTTTACTTTCGCCCTCTGGGGGGAGAGTCGCTGGAAAATCAACCCCGGTTGCATAGTATACATTTAAAACAAGCAAAATGTCCAAACCCTCTAATTAACACACCATCTAAGCTGAAAAACTCCCAAATTTACCCCTCCCCCTCACCTTAGTCTTTGAGAACTAAAACTAAATACACATTTATATATGTTACAGTCTGGCCAATTCATCTCTGTGGCACACAGTGACTGTTTTGAAAGTTGGAGGACGCTTTGCACACAGAATAAACAAAAACATCTGTTTTTGTTTAAAAGTTTAAGAAATTAGTAAAATAAAAATGTTAAAAGCACATCGACGGGTTATTTTGATCAACGCCACCGACTGCGGCATCTCACTGTGGAAGACCCGGCTATGTGTTTGGCGTGCAGGTTTGTGGAGCTGCAGTCTTGTTAAAGGAGCTTCCTGCTGCACGCGCAGGCTTCCAGAAAAGCCACACTGAGCATGCTCGCCACAGCGATGCATTCATTAGTCTGTATGCACACGTCAATCTGAAACGTGCTGCCCATTGCCACACACGTTACCTTTGTCTAGAAACCATTGCTGCTGCTGCTGCTGCTGAGCAACTGTATTTGCAGCGCTGGTCAGGCTGCCTTCCCCACCAATAACTGGCTGGAGCGTAATGCGACTTGACCTTCTATCTTTCTTTCAGCAGCTCTTTACATATATTGCTGTCTCTCCTCGTATATCACTTGGGCAAATGGCGTCCTTCACCCTGCTCCCTCCTGTCCCCTCCCTTAAAGGCTGAGGGACATCTTTGCCTCTGCTGTACTCAATTGACAGCCGTGGCAGCTCCCTCACATAAAGGGAGGAAAGGAGGGAGGGATGGGGGAACAAGGCTCGCAGAGGGGAAACGATGCAATGAATAATTGTCTTTCATAACACGCCCCACCCCTCCTCTATTAGCATCAAACAATAATTAACGGGGAACAAGGGGCCACGGAAAGTCGGCTTTCCGTTTTTCGGAACAAGAGGGTCAACATGCCCCTCAACCCTTTGCCCGTGCTCGCCGTCGAGCAGAAGACGCCTCATCGCTCTAAAAAACAAAAAAAAAAAACAAAAAAAAAACACTCTCTTAGCTCGTTTATGATGCCAGTCGCTCCGCGGGAGAGAAAGCAGCATTCGCGCTGCACTCAGCAAAAAAACTGGCCAGATCACTTTAGGCAGCGTTTCGCCTCTTTTCATTCTCAGCACAACCACCCAACATTTCAACAATGAAGACGGCAATAAAAAAATAAAAAAATAAAAAGCTTAATTGCTGTCGTTGGGAGTGGGAGCCGGTGAAAACGTGTGTTTTTTTTTTGGACACAGGCTCGACTTGATTAGGTTTTTGTTTAACATAGAAAGCAAAAAAAAAAAATCATCTCTGATCAGCTGTAACAAAGCCATTTGTGATGAAATTAGCTTTGCACTAAGAGCTTCATTGATCCTGCGGCTCATCCGTGCGGATGAGTCCTGGAAGGGCAAGCTGGTAATCCAATAGCAGAGGTGGGGAAGTGCTTCAAGGACTCTGCCGTGTTTACCCACCTATTCCCCGCACACAGCCGGCCGCGGCCTCAGCCAAACGGCTCTCTCCGGGGCTGATTGGGAGCCCCGGGGCCCTGGGAGTGACAGTGAAATGAGTAAGAAGCCGCGGCGTGACTGAAACCAAGGTACTTGAAAAGCCAAAAGTAATTGCTTTCGCCGCAGCTATCGCGTAATGAGTAAACAGGATGATTCGAGCCTAAACGAGCGCTTCAATGTACTGAGGAGTAACAGTGGCGTCCTAGTGGAGGCTTCGCTTCTTAATCCACACGCAAACTCCAACCCTAAATAATGATTATCGATTAAAAGGGTCTGCTTTCTCAATGCTAGGGGCCAGGGCTTCTACACGGCTCAACATTTTCTATCATATCCTTCCTACAGCTTAACGTGATTTAAATGAGGAAGCGCCAGAGTAGCCAGAGTTTTCTCCAGGCTGGATGGAGCACATGTGCCCCTCCCCCACACGTAGCTGCACAACCAAAGTCAGCTAGTGGCGACAAACAGGGAGAGGCACCACACGGAGACTAAAGGTACTACCGTTTTAAATTGGCAAGCTACATGTTAGCAATGCTTCGGCTCTCTTTTTATTTGGGTCTTTTAGGAGAGCTGGCTCCTTCGGTTACCAAATGTTAATCATTTGCCATCTTTCAGAGCCTTTCGTAAATCAAAAAAAAAAATCATAATCACAATTAGATTAATTAGGATGCAGTAGGAACACCTGATTTAATGCAAGGATGCACAGATACAGGATGATTTCAAAAGGACTACAAGTACCGATACGAGTACTAATAGATGCCATTACACTCCTTACAGTTCATATGGAAAAGCTTTATTTCCATTCGGCATATTAAACAAAAATTTCAGGTGTTTTGGTTGAATAGAAATAACCTGTTAACGAATTTTACTGACATAAACCGGGCTAACGCTGCTCATATAAATATCAGTTGTCAAGCTAAGGGTTGAAGCATCTCGTAAATAGCTGGGAATGCGTTTCTTCACAAAGTTCTGTGGTTTAATCCCTGGAAAAACTAATAATCTTTCTTTTTATGTTTTCAGGACTACAGTCAAGTTTTAATGCATCTGAAACTATTTTAAAGAGTCATGTTATCGATAACAGATAGAGGCCATTAAGTTGTGGGTCCAGCTACCGTGCGCCGTCTTCTTTTTTTGCGCTGGCCATTCGTTTTATGCTGCATTACTGGCACTTACTAGGCTGGAGAAGACGTGTAAGCTAATACTTAATAATTACCGGCATCTATGCATGCCTGACTTTCTGTTAACAACAATTACATCCTGTTAAACATCTGTTTTAAACTTTTATTACAGATACCAAGGAACTGTGTGTTTCCTCAAAGAAACAGAATATAGAATAAAAGTAGATTCTAGCACAGGGGTGTCAAACTCATTTTGGTTGAGGGGCCGCATACAGCTAAATCTGATCTCAAGAGGGCCACACGAGTAAACTCATTGCAAGATTAAATAGAACTAAAAAAAGTGGACTTGTTGTTGATTTTTATATTAAGTTAATTTCACTTTTACACAATATATTATGAATAACCTCAGCGTTTTTAAGAAAAGTATGTGCAATTTTCAACAATACTTTTACTCAGTTAAACATTTACTTTTGCATTATGCATAAGAACTGATCACAGTGATTATACAATGTTGAAAAACATTTATTCACATTTTTTGGAACTTAAAAACACTGTCCTGAATGACAAAATACATCAAACAGATAAAAATTAAGAAATGATTTGAATTTTTCCACACCTGAAGCTTAATCTGCTAATTAAAACACAGCGCCCCTCGTGGACAATATAGGAACTGCATATTTTCAATTAAACGAAGTACATGTTTTTTTTCAATAATTGTTTTATCATTCTCTTCCTTTTATCTTGTCCACTTGTGAAAGTCAAATCTGATGAGCTCTTTGTGGCATCTTATTGCCACATTGCCAGACAGGACACTGGAAAAAAAAAAAAAAATTTATAATGATAATGCATTTAGCCGGACTAAATTGTTCGGCGGGCCGTATGTTTGACACCCCTGTTCTAACACCAACCTAAGGCTACTCAATACTTAAGGTGTAATCTGGGAAGAATCATTGAAGGAACATGTTTTAATAGCTTCTCTGCAGCCAGGACAGACACTAACCTTAGCAATCAATTTTGCATGATGTGAGTGACATGCAACAAGCACCCAGAGGGGGCAGAGCTCCCGTGACATGAAACAAAGCAAAGGGCAACTCGTGCTGCTGTTCCTCTAAGCCTCGACGCTAATGCTGCTGTGTATTAAGGGTAATGCTGCAGCTACGACAGTGTCGTTTCTCACACGCCTGACTGTAATACATCAACGACTCATGAGTGAATGCTCAATAACAGACCGAGTGCATTTCTTTCCCTCACGTCGCCGCAGCAAGAAAAGGAGTAAGGACTCTTCAGAAGCCCCCCCCCCCCAGACACACCGCCAACACACACTCCTATCACACCACACTAATAACCTTGGGCTGTCTACCAATGACTTTATGAAAGCCTATGGGCTCTAAATAGAACCTCAATTTCTCACCAGCAGTCTGTAACGGCTCTATTTCAGCCACCCTGTCATTAAATATTTATCTTAGCAGAGTGGCGGATATCAAGGTGATAACCATTAAAAAAAAAAAATCTAGGGATCTTTTCCACTGTGCTCTCCGGTGCAGCTGCAACATAAAAAAAGCTATTTTTTTAAAGAAAGGATTATCTACAAGTGTTCCTTTAATCAGTGCAAAGCTGGACGGAAGAAATCCCCGAACAACAGTCCCAGAGGAACACCTTTCTCTGAAGCCCTATCAAGAGGAGGATCTCGTTCGCCGACAGCAGACTGAGTGGGAGTGAGTGTGTTTGAGGATAAAAAAGATGTGCCGCTACCTCGCTATGATGTCTTCTCCAACAATCTCAGAACAAAAAAGGCCTGCGTTTTGAAGTGGAGTTATGATGGCACGGGGCTCTTAAGGTCTTCTGTTGCTGTGTGTGTGTGTGTGTCCCATTGGTTTCAGTCCTTTCTGTGTAGCTCGGCTGCTTGTTATGCTCGTGAGATAAGTCACTGCTGTGGGTGGTTGGGTACACGGCAGCAACCGGTGGGCCGCTCTGGTGCCAAAGCCGACAGTCTGCGGGAGGGATTGTGGGTGTTATGGATAACTAGTAGACAGATGTCCAGTCTTGCCCCAAAGCTGACTCAAGCACTAACCCCCCCCCTCCCTCGAGTATCTGGATGTTTGCAAACCGGACTGCTTTCTGTTAAAGTGGTCTCCTCTCAGACGTTAGTATACGAAGCCTTTTATTAAAGCAGAAGCCGAGCGAGGAGCGTAGTTATTGGTCACACAGGAAAGCGGTGCAAGTCAAGTAGAGGTGAATGGATCAGACCTTTCCTGGCTGCTACCGATTTCCAGTTTTTGTCGAGGTCTGACCTGCAGACTCTAGCTTTTTTTTAATAGACTACATAAACAAGAAAATGGGCTTCAAAGCTCTTTCATAGAGGAAGTAGTTTTAAATCCAGCAGAAACTTGAAGAGAGGGGAATTCCTATTAATGCTTCAGAGACCATGTCCCCCAACCTTTATGAGTTTACTGAACTCAGAGTCCATCAGGGTACATATGTTGGTCAATGTTGACAAAACATAGTGAATTTGTTAGCCATGATACATTTTCATTATGTTACCACAGCCTAATAAGGACAAACTGGCTGATTTTTTTTTATCACAGGCAGGCAGAGATTACTAGAACTAACCTTTAATGGATCTATATATGCAAAGTTTACAGCTTTCTGATTCATATTTCTCAAGCTTGATTAAACCAGAACGAGAACAAGACCAAATGTGATATTTGCAACATCCCTGGAAAAACTAAGAATCTTACATTTTTTTTTGTTTTTCACGACTACAGCCAAGGTTTAAAAACCATTTTAAAGAGTCTGTAAATGAATCTAGAATAGCGGCTAACGACTAGCCTGTAGTGGTATACCAATTCTTCCTAATCGTATTTTCCCCTCAATCTGTTAGGCTTTTTTTGGCTGAAGCCAAAACGCTGCGACACGTCACAGAGCACCGTTAGCCACTCCGACAAAATGTCCGTATACGGTTGATCCTGCCAACACAATGGGGAACCTCAAAAACTGCAGATACCATAAAGGTATAGTGGAATTTTTTCCCAGAAATGTAGGTAAGAAACACCCAAGTCCCTTTTTGCCCACCTGCGTATGCGCTAGACCATCCTAGCTGCTCTTCCGCTCCTCAGGGGGTTCGCGTGAAAGAATTGCCCAAATACACTCTGGTCTTAATTATGTATTGTGAAGCCTTCCTCTCCCTCTAATGAACATGTTTGCTTCCTGCAACTCTCAGCCACGTTCAAAGTAAACGGTGAGCGTAACGGAGCTACTATGAACGGCTAACGCCGAAGCTAACCGGCTACATAAACACTAGCAGTAAGCAGCCAGCTCGAATAAACTAACAAGGAACGAGCACAAGCGTTGGCGTTAGACGAGCAGGTCACAATGATCGGCATGTGGGACAAACCAGCAGATAAGATGAAAACGGGCCGTAACGCAAAGACGAAAAAGATCGTCTACTCTACCTTTAACATCCATAATAATAGTTTACACCTGAGTAGACAAAACCCCGTGCTGACAGCAGCTAGATGGCGCGTCGTAAGACCACATTCATATGTCTGAATAACAGTTTCCTTTTAATATTGCTT
>NC_046361.1:18253887-18316779 GCF_011125445.2 Fundulus heteroclitus
TCCTCACTAAGACTAAGAAAGTAGAGCACATAACCCCAGTTCTAAAGTCCTTACACTGGCTCCCTGTATCTCAGAGAATAGACTTTAAAATCCTTCTGTTAGTCTATAAATCCCTAAATGGCTTAGCACCTAAATACATCACAGACTTGTTATCAGTGTATCAACCCTCCAGACCATTAAGGTCTTCTGTCTCCAGCCTTCTCTGCATACCTAGAACCAGAACTAAACAGGAGAAGCAGCATTTAGTTCCTATGCTCTACTTATCTGGAACAAACTTACAGAAAATTGTAAAGGTGCGGAAAGCCTGAGTTCCTTTAAATCAAGATTAAAAAACACATTGTTTAGGATTGCCTTTGAATGTTCTAGTTAACTGAATCACCACTTCTTTGTTCTATTTTCTATCTACATTTATTCCTACTTTACTTTTATTCTGTTTAATTTGCCATTATTATATATTGCTATATATAATCAAGTAAAGCACTTTGCATTGTCCCTGTACTGAATTGTGCTATATAAATAATTTGCCTTTGCCTTGCCTTGCCTTACAACTCTGCAGAACGTGGGAAAGAAGGAGGAATAAACGGGTATGAATGGGTGATTTGATAATTGGATGCATAGATAACAGGATGGATGAATGTTTGATGGCGGTAGATGGACGGATGAAAGTCGGGTGTAGTGAGCGCTGGACGGATGGGAGGATATTGCTGGATGTACAGAAGGGTGGATGGTGTGTATACGGACAGACTGGGTGGACGGATGCACAGTTGACGAATGGACGGATGAATAAACGGATAGAGGAGAGGATAGACGGATAAGGTCTGGTAATATGAATATTTTTCCCACGTGGATTTCAAATTTGTTTTTTTTCCTACATTCTTCCAGGCAGTGGAAGTGACTTAAACCCCGCTCAAGACTTTCCAGACTGCGCCGTAATCACACAGATTTTTCACAGCCGCACAGAAACACATCCTGTATGCTCCTCACAGTGTAAAGCCTCCACTCCATCACAAAAGGAAGGCTAAATCCCCCCCACCTCCACTCCACTCCATTTGCAGGCTCGCCACGAAGGCTCGAAACGACCCTGAGGCGGTCGCTGCCGCAATCCAACACGTCCAGTATCTCCGATGTTTGTGAGCAGTGCTTCACTCGCGGCTGGCTTGAAGACACGGGCCTGATCGCTCTCTGCCTCGGCTCTCTCACCGCAGCCAAGCTGCTGTTCCATCACTAAACATCCCGTTTTGACATAACTCCTGGGATGCCAGGGACTGTCCGCCGTCACCCTTTTTTTTTTGCCTTTCTTCTAAATGAGACACTTTGAGAATGTAATGGCGAGGGAGCCGGTGAAGGACCTCTCTCAATGTGTCACTGCTAACAGCGGCTGGAGAATGTGAGGTATGTGCACGCGGACGGCGCTATCACCAACGCCGCTCATAATCGACTTACCCCGTTAGTTCTGCGGGAGGCCGTGTGTGGGAAAAAAAAAAAAAAAAGTCTGATTCTAAAAAGGGTTTTTAGTGTCTCTCACATTTCAGTAAGGCTCTCTGACAATTCAATTTTTTTTCTCCCCCCCCTCCTCCGCTGTATTCTGCTGCTGAAACGGAGATTTAGCCCGCGGTGAAGCCGGGGTCAGGAGGAGTAGAAATACACACCGGGGAGGACATCCAGCGCTGATTTGTACCAGGGACGATTTGTATCATGTTTGCGTCTCCAAACATTTATCTTTATGAAACACACCAGAGCTTCCAGCAGGTGGGGGGGGGGGGGGGGGGGGGGAGAAGACGGGGCGGTACATGACATTTTCTCAATCAGACGCAGAGGCAGTAAAAAGATTTACTAGTATAGCACAAGAGATAGAAGGAAGAAGAGAAAAAAAAAATCAACAGTGATTTTTGCCTGCTGTTGAAAAGACTCTTGAGATTTTAATATCTGAGCACTCAATCATGTAGCACTTCCACTGATATTCTGCAATCAAATACTCTCCCCCCCCTCCCCCTCTCTCTTCCTCTGCCTATCAGCTTAACAAGCCTATCCATCAGCTCAACTTCAACCGGTAGTCTAAATGAGCGCGAGGAGAGGAGGAAATGTATTCACACAGCTGCCCTACATCCTCCAGCAAGACTAATCACTATGCCACACAGAGAGAGACGTGCCAACGCCGAGGAGGAAAATAAAATAACAACCAATATGATAAATAAATAAAAAAAATACATTAGAGTGGCAGATCAGACAGCTCGGAGGTCTCAGAGTGACGGCGAGGGCCAGCAGGAGCGATGAAGGATGCCGTCAAGAACAGAGATGGGGGTTGGTGGTGATGGGGGGGGGGGGGGGGGGGGGGGGGGGAAAAATAAAGAAAACAAAGCCGTCGAGGTCAGTACACGAAACGATTTTCTCCGCCTAAATTATTAAGCTACGCAACGGCGAATCTGCTCCATCCTCCAGCAGATGGTCGGGGCGGCGGAGGACAATCCCCTCCTTTCAGCGCCTTTTACTGATCCGAGGTAAGAAAGACAGGGAGGGGGTGGGGGGGGGGGGGGGGGGGGGACCTCCACCCCAATATGCCAGGGGATGCTATTACCTCTAATTAAGTAGGTGTTTCATTTCATATGCAAACACCTCTGTTCGAACCGCCAACCGCCTCAACACAGCCATCTTACACAACCGATTTGGGGGGGGAAGGACAAATTAAACAAAGGATTCCTCTTTTCCTGTAGTTTTCCACCATGTTGTGATTCTAACATGCAAACCGCAAGCGTCGTTTCTCTCAAGGAGAACGTGTCAACATCACAAGTTTCATTTTTTTTAATAAAAATGTACATTTTACGGGGCTGAATTAGCAATCCGTCGGCGAGATGGTGAGCGGGTGAAGACTGACATCTAAGTCCTGTAGACCCCCCCGATCAACGGTATGCCTAAACTGCAGGGGGACCAATCAGCTGCCTGATACATGGCGTGCTGATATTATTGTTGAATGCGGCCATGGTGCTTTAGGGTTACTAGTTAGGTGCGGGCAGTGGAAGTCCGAGCAGCGTCAGAATGACTGACACCTTGAATGTTACACAGTCAACCAAATGCTGGACCCCTGCAGTCCAGATTGCACATTCAAATTCCAATGGCTACTGAATTTCAATGGATTTGCACACTGGTGCATCATTATTTCCGGAGAATTTTATTCCTATCTCCGTGATTAATACATCAGAGAAAAAAAAACCCACTAACGTCGTCTAAAAAATAAAATAAAAAAGCCTGCAGTCTTAGCCCTGCACGTTTCACCCCAAAATTTCCTCCATGGCTCAGAGCAGAAGTTATGAGCTAATGAAGGCGCCGCCACTCGCCAGGCTGTAGCCCCCCCCCTTCAAGATGCCTCACTTTGGTAAACAGCAGACGGAGAAACAAGCAGAGAACAAAGTAGTCAGGCGGACGTTGTTGCTATAAGGCTCTCCGCCATAGGTAACACCTTTCTGCTTGTGTAGCTATAGGAGGGGAAAACAAAAAGCGTCTTTATAAAAGATTTGCTACACCTTTATGTATCAGCAACAATGAAAACGGACTAAACTGTAGTAGAAACTAGAACTGATGAGCCTTCTTCTGGACGATACCAATTTCCACTTTTCTTTGAGGTCTGATCTGCCAATATTCATTTCATTTTTTCTTAGGAGAGAAAAAAAAAGAAATTAGTAAAACAATGCTTTGTGGAATACAGTAGTTTAAAACCCTATAATAAAGATATTATAAGATCCTTTCCATTTACGCATCAAACATATGTCCCTAATATTTATTTCCATTTTCCTTAAAGTCAGAAAACATACAGGGCAGTGCATGCTGTTAGATTATAGTGTTTCTAGACTCAAAATGCTGGAAGCTGTTAGTTTTGATGTATTTAAAGAACAGATTTTTGCAGGTCTGCATTTGACCAATCACAGATGGAGGGCAGTTAAGGAGATATTGACCAATCCCAGGCTCTGGTCTGATCTCCTAGCACGTTTGCTCTGGGTAAACATAACTCTGCATAAAAAGGGATAATTTGCTAAGCTGTGACTGGATCTAAAATTCAAAACTAGCATCTGATAATCTCATTTCTTAGTTATGTTGTGGGGATTTGGTTCACCTTCATCTACTGAGATGTTTAAAAACAATCCCCAACTTTCAGAAAAGTTCTGACTCAGACGAGCTTATTTCATGCACAAAAAAAAACACTTGTGTCTGTTTGAGTTCAGGCAGTTTGAAACCAATTTGGAAAACTCGCTAAATCTTTCATGCGTTCGCCGCGGCCTAAAAGTGAATCTGTGTTTACATAAAGCCGAGAGCGCGCCGAACACTTTGATGCCTAACACATGGGTGCTGTGATGAATACAAGTGCTTCAAATAATGAAAATACCCTAAGGGTTAAGCTGGCATGCTGCTTAAACTGCAATCAAATCCAGGGTGGTACTGTAAATACTAGCAGATTCTGGATGCATTTGCTTTCAGCCATTCCTCCTTTTCATACGAAAGACTTATATTTATTTTTTTAAATAAAAAGGAGGAAAAAGGGGTAGATGGGATGAAAACACTGCAAGGACAAGCAGGATGTCAGAGCTCTCATCCTCTGAGGGGACGGCTCATAAAAACATACAGTGCCTGGGATTAAGCCTCTTACGGCGGTGGAGTTTTTTTAGGCTCTGCGCACACAGGTAGACCACAAACACACACAATTAATATGTGAAAGTGTGAAAAGGGGCAACGAGACCCGCTCAGTTCAGTGCTTTGACTACTAAGTGAATGTTTATATCGTTGTCTTATGTTTAGACGTCGGCTACAAAAGGGAGAGCCGTTCTCCAAAAATACATTAACAGCAGGGGGCTTTGCCGGTAGGAATAAAAAGGGCTTTTTTGGGAAGGAATTTAAGAATAGAGTACCGGGTATTATACAGTGTGCCGTGGTGATCCGGAGATTAACTCTGTCTGTTCATGTGTGAAATGGAGACTTGATCCCCGACTGATAGCGTTCTATGGCTCCTTCAAACACAAGCTGCATGTTATTTGGCCGCCCACCCTCCCCCACTTACAACACACACCCCTAAAACTGCAATACACTGGGTTGGATGATGCAGCTTTTGCAATAAAACATCAAAGGGGCATCTATAAAAAAAAAAGAAAAGAGCTACACAACCCACAGCGCCTTTGGTTTGATTGTCTCCTTGCTGCAAAAGGTGAACAAAGCTGGCTGTGTATCTGAGCTGCTGAGTAAGCCTCAGATATTCCTGGAATGTTAATGTTAGGCTTTGGCCATGGCAGCCTCGCTGACTTCTCTCCTCCGCTAATGCCAAGGAGAGCACAGCTCTGTCCCTGCCTGTGCGGCGCGCGTTCCCCCATTGGGGCTGGGGTGGCTGCTAAAACGGCACCGGAGCGCCGCTGCGTTCTGAGACGTAGCTGTGAGCTAATCCTGCGCTTACGTTGCGCTACGGCGCGCCATATGCTGCATTCATGAACAGGGAGTCAGCCCAAAACGCGTCTGCCGCTAACAACCGAGCGTTTTTCTCCAAGTCATTTTTTGACTAATTGTTCAGCTAACTGACTAAATAATCAATTTGATTCTTATTTTTCTTTCCAGCCCGTGAATATAAAGTACATGCCAGCACCAACATGGCAAGGGCTATAAAAAGGCAGCCCTTAGCAGCTAAGTATTTACAAATAAAAATGTTGTGAATCTTAATTATAATCAATCCAAACTGGAAATTGACTAGGGTTGAACAATTAATCACATTTTCAATATAATCGCGATTTTAAAAAAAACGCAATTTCCAAATCGCAGATGTCTGCAATTTTTGGCTATGTAACAATTAGGGAATTAGACACGTCCTTTAGGTGTCAGTAAAATGTTTAAAGTGGGTTTGCCTCCACATGGAAGGGAAGACAGTTGCAGCAGTGAGATAATCTAATTTTATTACTTGTTTTAGAGTTTGTATAATCATACAAAGCATTAAGTATTGGTCAATCAGTTTAATACATAGACTTGCTTGTTGGTTGCACTTTATGTTCAACAAGGATTGATGTCCAATTAAATTAAAAGCTGTTCTCTTGAATAATATTCTGATCAATAGAAACATTAAAAGTTCATATTTAAAATAGTCCTTGTTTACAAACATCTTTATTTAGAGGCCATTTTTTGTTGCTTGTGGTTAATGCGGAGAAAAGTCAAAATTAAAATTTTGATTGAAATATATTGTAGTCAGAACGCAATAATTTCTGCTCTGAGTTTAGATGCTGTGGGTCTTTTAGCAACTAATCCACATGGCGAGGAAACAAGTTGATTTATTGTTTGTATATGTTTAAAAAAACATGATAAATCAAACTGGGAAAAAAATCGTATTAAATCGCAACTTAAAAAAAAAAAAAAAATCGCAATTAGATTATTTTCCAAAATCGTTCAGCCCTAAAATTGACCAAAAAAACGGGCCTCGTTTCAGTCATAAGCAACTTGGTTTCTATTAAATCCTTCAACAGGAAAAATGTAATGGAGACCGTAGCGTGTAAATACGAACCGTATTTCCTGTTAAGCGTTATTTATCAGTTTGTCTGGTTTAAATGCTATGTGTAGAGATAACAGCATCATCTGCGCAGCTAATAATTAATATGGTCGGCTGCATGAAGCCACGCGGACAGAGTTAGGTTTCCCTCCTTATTTCCATGTGAAAATGTCTAACTTCTCAAGATTGAATTTAGTGAGTTTGTGCGGCAGTTTTTTTATGACATCATGGAGATTTGGATATGAAGCGTGTATTGCTTCCCATGAAATCACAAAACAACACAATGCTGAACCTGGCTTCTGATTCACAGTTAAGGCGCCATTTTTCTCTTTCTATTGGCGTGGAACAGATGAGATCAGTTAAAATCCACGTTGCCTTGGAAAAATAGGACCGGGTTATCCTAGATCATTTCCCCATTCCCGTACCATATTTAGTTCAAGATGTGTGAGCTCAGTTTTAAACCCAGATACATTAATGACTGAAAAAAAAACAGGATCAGTGAGTAGGACAAGAAATCTTGTTGTGTTGAGGCAAACCAAGAAGAAAAATATGCTCATCTAAACAGAAATCAATGTTCTAAGTCATTTAGATTATCCCTGAAATGTAGATTTTTCACAAAGGGAACAATAACGGGTGGAACGGCGATGCAGCTGTTGGTTTTGCTGCTTCGCAACAGGAAGGTCTCGGGTTCAAATCCCGACGGAAGGTCTTTGTGCGTGTGTGGGTTTTCTCCCAGGTGCTCAGGCTTCCTTACCTGACTCCGCCAGATAGATTTGCTCCGCATATCCATCTGGGAAACCTTCCGTTGAAGTAACTTTGGGAAGGGGCGAAAATACTGGTTAGCTGATTGGCCTATGTTGGTGATAGACGGGCCAAATGAACCAATCAGATTCGTCGTCGCTCGTAAACAGAGCGACCGACGAAAACAACCACAAGCCAAGCTACTCTTGCTGCTGCAGGTAAAGGCTCTATTAGCTCAGCAAAGAAATACTCTGTAATTCGATAACAACATTGCTCGATAGCCACGCTAGCGCTAGTTTCATCGGGCTGAAGCCGCCATGTTCTTTAGACTGAACTGTCACGCTTCCCGTTGCGTCACACCCTCAACCCGCCTCAAAGCCAACGCTGTGATTGGACGTTCGTTTGGTGAACGGCTCCAAATTTTCTTTAACGGAGAGTATCCAGACTGATCTGCGAGTGAAACCTTGAATGCTCGCGAGATCAGGATGGTCCTCACGAGGCTACAGGCTTCCTCCCACGATCCAAAATGATGCATGTTACATTAACCTGCCGCTTGTAAACTTAGCAGCCAGTGTGTCCGTGCATGCCAAGCCTTAACCAGTCAAACGTCAGCAGCTTCTAACGCGTCACGCCGGGCTTCTGGGTTAAAAGGCATACTATGCAACATTTTTCAGTTAATTAATGTGTTCCATACACTTTTGGATGATTAAATGAGGTCATTTCAGGTGAACAAAGGTTTTCTCGGCCGCCCTGGTGGTCTGTGGGGGAAATACCGCACTTGCAATTGCAGGAGCCCTCGGCCCGCACTCACAGGCTCAGAAGTGTCGTGTAACACCGTGAGAGTCGGTCTTGCTTTACGGCGAGAACTCCATGTGTTTTTTCCCTGCCATTCACTATATGCATGCGCGAAAGCAACAACAAAGAAACCACGTGTTAACGTCAAAAACCATGCAAGCAAATCGAGTTTTTATATTATTTTTGTTTATATATATATCCATCCAGTCATCCATCCATTTTCCAAAACCGCTTTATCCCTCATGGGGTCGCGGGGGGTGCTGGTGCCTATCTCCAGCGTTCAACCGGGCGGAGAGGCGGGTAACACCCTGGACAGGTCGCCAGTCTGTCGCAGGCAACACAGAGAGGACAAACAGGACAAACAACCATTCATGCACACACTCACACCTAAGGACAATTTGGAGAAGCCAATGAACCTAACAGTCATGTTTTTTGGTTTTTTTTAATGTTGGCGAGGCGGTAGCGCGAGTTTGGCGAGAGGCGGCCGCCTGCGGGAAACCCTGATGTTCATACTTTCACTTCACTGCGTTTAGTCATTGTTGTACTGCCGTTTTTCGACTTTTCGTTGCGTTCGCCTGTCTGCTAAGCTCAAAACAACACGCGCCTGGCTTGATGGAGAAACCAGAACAGCTGAGGGCATCTTTACGAACAGTGCACTTTTACTTTCGCCCTCTGGGGGGGAGAGTCGCTGGAAAATCAACCCCGGTTGCATAGTATACATTTTAAAAACAAGCAAAATGTCCAAACCCTCTAATTAACTAACACACCATCTAAGCTGAAAAACTCCCAAATTTACCCCTCCCTCCCCTCACCTTAGGTCTTTGAGAACTAAAACTAAATACACATTTAGTATATGTTACAGTCTGGCCAATTCATCTCTGTGGCACACAGTGACTGTTTTGAAAGTTGAGGACGCTTTGCACACAGAATAAACAAAAACATCTGTTTTTGTTTAAAAGTTTAAGAAATTAGTAAAATAAAAATGTTAAAAGCACATCGACGGGTTATTTGATCAACGCCACCGACTGCGGCATCTCACTGTGGAAGACCCGGCTATGTGTTTTGGCGTGCAGGTTTGTGGAGCTGCAGTCTTGTTAAAGGAGCTTCCTGCTGCACGCGCAGGCTTCCAGAAAAGCCACACTGAGCATGCTCGCCACAGCGATGCATTCATTAGTCTGTATGCACACGTCAATCTGAAACGTGCTGCCCATTGCCACACACGTTACCTTTGTCTAGAAACCATTGCTGCTGCTGCTGCTGCTGAGCAACTGTATTTGCAGCGCTGGTCAGGCTGCCTTCCCCACCAATAACTGGCTGGAGCGTAATGCGACTTGACCTTCTATCTTTCTTTCAGCAGCTCTTTACATATATTGCTGTCTCTCCTCGTATATCACTTGGGCAAATGGCGTCCTTCACCCTGCTCCCTCCTGTCCCCTCCCTTAAAGGCTGAGGGACATCTTTGCCTCTGCTGTACTCAATTGACAGCCGTGGCAGCTCCCTCACATAAAGGGAGGGAGGAAAGGAGGGATGGAGGGAGGGAGGGGGGAACAAGGCTCGCAGAGGGGAAACGATGCAATGAATAATTGTCTTTCATAACACGCCCCACCCCTCCTCTATTAGCATCAAACAATAATTAACGGGGAACAAGGGGCCACGGAAAGTCGGCTTTCCGTTTTCCGGAACAAGAGGGTCAACATGCCCCTCAACCCTTTGCCCGTGCTCGCCGTCGAGCAGAAGACGCCTCATCGCTCTAAAAAAAAAAAAAACACAC
The DNA here is from genome assembly GCF_011125445.2 of Fundulus heteroclitus. Classification (NCBI taxonomy): domain Eukaryota; kingdom Metazoa; phylum Chordata; class Actinopteri; order Cyprinodontiformes; family Fundulidae; genus Fundulus; species Fundulus heteroclitus. The sequence continues at coordinate 18,263,700 of NC_046361.1, forward strand.
TCTTAGCTCGTTTATGATGCCAGTCGCTCCGCGGGAGAGAAAGCAGCATTCGCGCTGCACTCAGCAAAAAAAACTGGCCAGATCACTTTAGGCAGCGTTTCGCCTCTTTTCATTCTCAGCACAACCACCCAACATTTCAACAATGAAGACGGTAATAAAAAAATAAAAAAATAAAAAGCTTAATTGCTGTCGTTGGGAGTGGGAGCCGGTGAAAACGTGTGTTTTTTTTTTTTTGGACACAGGCTCGACTTGATTAGGTTTTTGTTTAACATAGAAAGCAAAAAAAAAAAAACATTATCATCTCTGATCAGCGGTAACAAAGCCATTTGTGATGAAATTAGCTTTGCACTAAGAGCTTCATTGATCCTGCGGCTCATCCGTGCGGATGAGTCCTGGAAGGGCAAACTGGTAATCCAATAGCAGAGGTGGGGAAGTGCTTCAAGGACTCTGCCGTGTTTACCCACCTATTCCCCGCACACAGCCGGCCGCGGCCTCAGCCAAATGGCTCTCTCCGGGCTGATTGGGAGCCCCGGGGCCCTGGGAGCGACAGTGAAATGAGTAAGAAGCCGCGGCGTGACTGAAACCAAGGTACTTGAAAGCCAAAAGTAATTGCTTTCGCCGCAGCTATCGCGTAATGAGTAAACAGGATGATTCAAGCCTAAACGAGCGCTTCAATGTACTGAGGAGTAACAGTGGCGTCCTAGTGGAGGCTTCACTTCTTAATCCACACGCAAACTCCAACCCTAAATAATAAGTATCGATTAAAAGGGTCTGCTTTCTCAATACTAGGGGCCAGGGCTTCTACACGGCTCAACATTTTCTATCATATCCTTCCTACAGCTTAACGTGATTTAAATGAGATGCCAGAGTAGCCAGAGTTTTCTCCAGGCTGGATGGAGCACATGTGCCCCTCCCCCACACGTAGCTGCACAACCAAAGTCAGCTAGTGGCGACAAACAGGGAGAGGCACCACACGGAGACTAAAGGTACTACCGTTTTAAATTGGCAAGCTACAAGTTAGCAAGGCTTCGGCTCTCTTTTTATTTGGGTCTTTTAGGAGAGTTGGCTCCTTCGGTTACCAAATGTTTCTTCATTTGCCGTCTTTCAGAGCCTTTCGTAAATCAAAAAAAAAAAATCATAATCACAATTAGATTAATTAGGACGCAGTAGGAACACCTGATTTCATGCAAGGATGCACAGATACCGGATGATTTCAAAAGGAGTACAAGTACTGATACGAGTACTAATAGATGCCATTACACTCCTTACAGTTCATATGAAAAACCTTTATTTCCATTCGGCATATTGTACAAAAATCCAGTTGAGGTGTTTTACTTGAATAGAAATAACCTGTTATTGAATTTTACTGACATAAACCAGGCTAACGCTCCTCATCCAAATATCAGTTGTCAAGCTAAGGGTTGAAGCATCTCGTAAATAGCTGGGAATGCGTTTCTTCACAAAGTTCTGTGGTTTAGTCCCTGGAAAAACTAATAATCTTTCTTTTTAGGTTTTTCATGACTACAGTCAAGTTTTAATGAATCTGAAACTATTTTAAAGGGTCATGTTATCGATAACAGATAGAGGCCATTTTTTTATTGTGCTGTCCATTCGTTTTATGCTGCATTACTGGCACTTACTAAGCTGGAGAAGACGTGTAAGCTAATACTTAATAATTACCGGCATCTATGCATGCCTAACTTTCTCTTAACAACAATTACATCCTGTTAAACATCTGTTTAAAACTTTTATTATAGATACCAAGGAACTGTGTGTTTCCTCAAAGAAACAAAATATAGAATAAAAGTAGATTCTAGCACAGGGGTGTCAAACTCATTTTGGTTGAGGGGCCGCATACAGCTTTATCTGATCTCAAGAGGGCCACACGAGTTAACTCATTGCAAGATTAAATAGAACTAAAAAAAGTGGACTTGTTGTTGATTTTTATATTAAGTTAATTTCACTTTTACACAATATATTATGAATAACCTCAGCGTTTTTAAGAAAAGTATGTGCAATTTTCAACAATACTTTTACTCAGTTAAACATTTACTTTTGCATTATGCATAAGAACTGATCACAGTGATTGTACAATGTTGAAAAACATTTATTCACATTTTTTGGAACTTAAAAACACTGTCCTGCATGACAAAATACATCAAACTGATAAAAATTAAGAAATGATTTGAATTTTTCCACACCTGAAGCTTAATCTGCTAATTAAAACACAGCGGCCCTCGTGGATAATATAGGAACTGCATATTTTCAATTAAACGAAGTACATGTTTTTTTTTCAATAATTGTTTTATCATTCTCTTCCTTTTATCTTGTCCACTTGTGAAAGTCAAATCTGATGAGCTCTTTGTGGCATCTTATTGCCACATTGCCAGACAGGACACTGGAAAAAAAAAAAAAAATTTATAATGATAATGCATTTAGCCGGACTAAATTGTTCGGCGGGCCGTATGTTTGACACCCCTGTTCTAACACCAACCTAAGGCTACTCAATACTTATTGTGTAATCTGGGAAGAATCGTTGAAGGAACATGTTTTAATAGCTTCTCTGCAGCCAGGACAGACACTAACCTTAGCAATCAATTTTGCATGATGTGAGTGACATGCAACAAGCACCCAGAGGGGGCAGAGCTCCCGTGACATGAAACAAAGCAAAGGGCAACTCGTGCTGCTGTTCCTCTAAGCCTCGACGCTAATGCTGCTGTGTATTAAGGGTAATGCTGCAGCTACGACAGTGTCGTTTCTCACACGCCCCCCGACTGTAATACATCAACAACTCATGAGTGAATGCTCAATAACAGACCGAGTGCATTTCTCTCCCTCACGTCGCTGCAGCAAGAAAAGGAGTAAGGACTCTTCAGAAGCCCCCCCCCCCAGACACACCGCCAACACACACTCCTATCACACCACACTAATAACCTTGGGCTGTCGACCAATGACTTTATGAAAGCCTATGGGCTCTAAATAGAACCTCAATTTCTCACCAGCAGTCTGTAACGGCTCTATTTCAGCCACCCTGTCATTAAATATTTATCTTAGCAGAGTGGCGGATATCAAGGTGATAACCATTAAAAAAAAAAAATCTAGGGATCTTTTCCCCTACGCTCTCCGGTGCAGCTGCAACATAAAAAAAGCTATTTTTTTAAAGAAAGGATTATCTACAAGTGTTCCTTTAATCAGTGCAAAGCTGGACGGAAGAAATCCCCGAACAACAGTCCCAGAGGAACACCTTTCTCTGAAGCCCTATCAAGAGGAGGATCTCGTTCGCCGACAGCAGACTGAGTGGGAGTGAGTGTGTTTGAGGATAAAAAAGATGTGCCGCTACCTCGCTATGATGTCTTCTCCAACAATCTCAGAACAAAAAAGGCCTGCGTTTTTGAAGTGGAGTTATGATGGCACGGGGCTCTTAAGGTCTTCTGTTGCTCTGTGTGTGTGTCCCTCATTGGTTTCAGTCCTTTTTGTGTAGCTCGGCTGCTTGTTATGCTCGTGAGATAAGTCACTGCTGTGGGTGGTTGGGTACACGGCAGCAACCGGTGGGCCGCTCTGGTGCCAAAGCCGACAGTCTGCGGGAGGGATTGTGGGTGTTATGGATAACTAGTAGACAGATGTCCAGTCTTGCCCCAAAGCTGACTCAAGCACTACCCCCCCCCCCCCCCCCACCTCGAGTATCTGGATGTTTGCAAACTGGACTGCTTTCTGTTAAAGTGGTCTCCTCTCAGACGTTAGTATACGAAGCCTTTTATTAAAGCAGAAGCCGAGCGAGGAGCGTAGTTATTGGTCACACAGGAAAGCGGTGCAAGTCAAGTAGAGGTGAATGGATCAGACCTTTCCTGGCTGCTACCGATTTCCAGTTTTTGTCGAGGTCTGACCTGCAGACTCTAGCTTTTTTTTAATAGACTACATAAACAAGAAAATGGGCTTCAAAGCTCTTTCATAGAGGAAGTAGTTTCAAATCCAGCAGAAACTTGAAGAGAGGGGAATTCCTATTAATGCTTCAGAGACCATGTCCCCCAACCTTTATGAGTTTACTGAACTCAGAGTCCATCAGGGTGCATACTGTTGGTCAACGTTGACAAAACATAGTGAATTTGTTAGCCATGATGCATTTTCATTATGTTACCACAGCCCAATAAGGACAAACTGGCTGATTTTTTTTTTATCACAGGCAGGCAGAGATTACTAGAACTAACCTTTAATGGATCTATATATGCAAAGTTTACAGCTTTCTGATTCATATTTCTCAAGCTTGATTAAACCAGAACGAGAACAAGACCAAATGTGATATTTGCAACATCCCTGGAAAAACTAAGAATCTTACATTTTTTTTGTTTTCACGACTACAGCCAAGGTTTAAAAACCTGAAACCATTTTAAAGAGTAAATGAATCTAGAATATCGGCTAACGGCTAGCCTGTAGTGATATACCAATTCTTCCTAATCGTATTTTCCCCCTCACTCTGTTAGGCTTTTTTGGGCTGAAGCCAAAACGCTGCGACACGTCACAGAGCAACGTTAGCCACTCCGACAAAATGTCCGTATACGGTTGATCCTGCCAACACAATGGGGAACCTCAAAAACTTCCGATACCATAAAGGTATAGTGGATAATTTTCCCAGAAATGTAGGTAAGAAACACCCAAGTCCCTTTTTGCCCACCTGCTTATGCGCAAGACCATCCTAGCTGCTCTTCCGCTCCTCAGGGGGTTCGCGTGAAAGAATCGCCCAAATACACTGTGGTCTTAATTATGTATTGTGAGGCCTTCCTCTCCCTCTAATGAACATGTTTGCTTCCTGCTACTCTCAGCCACATTCAAAGTAAACGGTGAGCGTAACGGAGCTACTATGAACGGCTAACGCCGAAGCTAACCGGATACATAAACACTAGTAGTAAGCAGCCAGCTCGAATAAACTAACAAGGAACGAGCACAAGCGTTGGCGTTAGGCGAGCACGTCACAATGATTGGCATGTGGGACAAACCAGCAGATAAGATGAAAATGGGCCGTAACGCGAAGCCGAAAAAGATCGTCTACTCCACCTTTAGCGTCCAGGACCCATAATAATAGTTTACACCTGACTAGACAAAACCCCGTGCTGACAGCAGCTAGATGGCACATTCGTAAGACCACATTCATATGTCTGAATAACAGTTTCCTTCTAATATTGCATGATCTGATTACATGGTATTACAATCGGTACCCCTCTGCAAACCAACCACTTTTACATGAACCAGAGTGGTAAGTCCTTTTGTCTTTATGAAACAAAGCAAGTGGAAATTGCTGCCAGAGAGCATCTTGTGGAAACATCAAACAGCCTTTAAGTGCAAAAATACGACAACAGGCAGACGGAAACGCTACTCTGATTAAGTATCAAGCCAATTCTGCGATTACCCCCCTTAAGAACACATGACTGGCAGAGGGAACGGCACCATTGTCTTCCATGAGCACAATGAGGTCCTCCGCTGCGCTCCAGTAAGCAGAATCGAGCCCTTTGAGCATCTGTTGTCTTTTACCTCGCCCGCTCTTTGTTTTAGCGTGTGCCGTCACAGCTAATGATTTCCTCAAGATTTCCATTTTGCACACAGGACTCGGCCGCGCGGGTGCGTGCGTCGCTCCCCGTTTGGCGCAGACGCAGGTATGCGAGACAACACGTTCGCAAGCTGAGGCGCACACTCAGAGAGCATTTTTGGGCAGCGCGTAGACATTTCAGTATCAGCGCACCGCCTTAAGAGTTTCTGCTTGTTTACATATCTGGATTGTGCAGTCATCCCTTCCAGAGAGAACCACCGCCAGCAAAAACAATTACACCCCCCCCCCTCCCCCTCCCTCTTTTACAAGCACAAGCCTCTCGCTGACTGCTTCGCCTCTGCGTGACAATCAAGCCCATTAGATCTTCCTGAGAATTAATGCTGGTTAACTTAAAGCACTGACACAAATCAAGAATAGTCATTAGGCTGTCTTTTTAGCATTAAAAAAAAAAAAAAAACCCAGGAATGATTTGCCGGTTCAGAGAGATCATCTCCCTACATGGAGCCTGGGGGCAGCCTTTGCTGTCTACCTCATTATTTTTTAGAAGAACAAGGGGCGCTGATGAATCCTGTTGGATTAAATGAAAGGTTGTCTCGTTATGACCCGCCTCACGACTGCCGTAAGACGCTCTCCTCCGCGGACAAAAGAAAACGAAGCGAGTCGCCGGCGCGGTAAATACGTAGATAAATCACACTCAGCTGAGCTGCAGAAATCAAAGTGAAATAACTGGAGTACATCACTCCCACACTGCTGTACGTTGCTGCTGAGAGAAAAGCTGTCAAACGCCAGGGTGTTTTTGTTTTTTTTTGTCTGTGTGGATACTAACTGAGCTGACTAGCGCCGACTATACAGGGGAAGCGATAAAAAGGCATTCGTTTCTGCTTAGAGAGAGTTTTTCCAGATGTGATCGCCTGCACTGCCCTGGCGCTTCGCTACAGGATAACCCGAGGTGGATGTTGTTTTATTTTTTCATCCCCCCCCAATCCCCTCATTTAGGTTGCCAGGGCGACAAATAAAAAGCAGATTCGCCCACACAACTAATCAAATGACAGGGTGACGACAAGTCAATATTTTCTCATTGTGCGGACAGGCAACGCGTCCGTGTGGTTAGAATAGAGCTACGAGGCTTTGAGTGCCGGTAACCCTGCTCGGTGCGGCTGTTCAGACCGAAGGAAGACGCCGCAGCCGAGGGAGCTTTTGTCCGGCGCGGGCTCCCTCACCGGCTCGGCAGAAATGGAATCGCACCTCGACCTGTTGAGGTGTACGGATAAACGCGGCGCTCTGAGAGCAGCTACGGCGACAACAGTGCATTAACAGAAAAAAGAAGAAAAAAAAAAAACAGTTATTAAGAGAAATCAGAGAAGCAGCACTCAGGCTGGATCCATTTTGAGCCAATTCCTTTGGGCTCACTTCTCATTTTTAAGAGATCTTAAAAAAAAGAAGAAAAAAGGAAAAGGAAACCTGACAATTAGTTTGCTATAGAGAACATCTTGTGAGACAAAGGGGAGAGGGGGGGGGGGAATAAAAACATAAAACAAAATGGAGCACACATCATCCCTGCAAGCCTGGTTACACACAAGCAAGATCAATGGGCAAATTTATCAGCAAATATTACCATTCGCTGCCTGGCAAGTAATCATTAAGGAATGGCACTGATGAATTATTCATCGGCTGATGTATAATTCAGACTCAACAGCAGATTCTATGCATAAATAAAGCGGCGGTACATTTAAACACATTAAATGTTTACTTGATAAAATAGGATGTGAACGCGCAGCGTGAACGCTCCACCCCCCCCCCCCCCCCCGCGCGCCAGAGCTGTCGTTTGATTGGATGCGGGGGCTGAAAGGTTGACACCCGAATACAGGTTATTGAGACCGAATGTGTGATCTGAACCAAAACGGCTTTCTGGGAGGAGCTCAAAGCCAGGGGGGGAGAGGGGGGGAGTCCACCCTGCCTTGTTTTAGGTAAGAGTCAGGAATGGTGAGTAAAACTAAACATGACAGCCATGCAGTAATTTAATTTTCTGGCACATGATGATTTATGTAGCGTCACCATCTCCCTCATATTGAGAAGGCTGGGTGTCAAAAAGGACAGTTAATGTGCCGATGCGCCAATCAGGCCTTTTCTGGCCAACAGACTGGAAAAACAGAAATAAAATCTTCCTGAAATGAGTGTATCTGTCCTTGATTTGAGCAGGTAAATAAGATGATCTGCCAATGGAATAAGAGTTTTGCACTTAAAATAGAAACAACTAACCTCCATCATCTTATTTCAAGTATCTAACTGTCTTATTTTAGGGGTAAAAATACTTATTCCATTGGCAGATCATCTTATTTACCTACTCAAATCAAGGACATATACACCAGTTTCAAGAAAATTTGACTTATTTTTAGTTCTGTTTTTGCAGCGCATCTTTCTGTTTTGACTAACAACTATAACATATAAAAGAAGAAAAACCTGCTCAAGTTTATTTATTACCGTTTTCTTTACAAAGAAAAAAAAGGGAATCACAAAATAGTTCCAATTTATACCTGAAAGCATGTGTCCCTGACCTATAAAAGATTTTTATTACGCCCATAAAAAGTCCTTTAATGTACATATGTTTGGTTAATGCACTGTTTTAATTACAAATTGCGTAACTATTTCATTTTTATTAATGAACAAGTTTTTTTTTTTTACTTTCCACAAATTATTTTGAATACACGCATTTATTGCCGATTCGTCATGGTTTATTCGACTATTTCTCTTGTTCTTCCTTTCGTGCTCCCCCCCTCTTTCAGTCAGTCATGTCCCTTCACAATTACCATACCCTTATCGTGCCTTTAATTTCATAAAATTAATTATGCAGTGAGGGGGAATATCCCATTCTCCCCCCATTTGTAAAGCTAATCTGGCCTTGCCCAAGCTGTCAGGCTCCAGGACAGGTCCAAAAAAAAAAAAAAAAAAAAGAAAAATAGTTGTTGCATTTAATGAAAAGGGAGAAGAAAAAAAACATCTGATATTTCAGTATTTGAAATGCCAGTCACCGTTCAGATTAAAGGAGTGATTTACTGTTGCATTTCTAGGAAGAAAAAAAAAAAGTAACGAGGACACACAGGCATCTGATGGGTGTTCAGAGCAGGGCGGGTCCACGGGGGACCCCGTTTATGACCGAATTAACAAGGACAGACCCCCCCCCCCCCCCCCCCAGAACCAACCCACCACCCAACCCCCACCTTCACATGTGAGACAACTGGCCTGTGATGGGCTCAGCTGCTTTAAACATGTACGGGCACAGATGATTGGAGAGGTGGTTTTCAATTACCCCAATTCCTAGCTCGTCGCTTGCTCCTGAGGTTTATTTTAATTAAAGATATCGTCCCCCGTCTTCCACAAAACACTCTGAGCTTCCTATGAACACTGAAAAGCTCCATTTCTGTAGTCACCCACCAGAGGGTACTGCCTCCTTAGCAGTGGCTACCATTGTTACCACGTCCATCTGTGGCTAAAGTGCTCTAAATGCCTCGATGGACTATCTGCAAGGACAATAGGTCAACGAGTGCCGAGAGAGCTTGTTCCATTTAGAAATGAAACTCGTCTACAGTCTCAAAAAAAAAAAAAAAAAAAAAAAAAACCTGAAGAGATTTATCGTCGCAGCTCAAAGCCGCGGCCGGGTTTTTAGGAATGGGGGGGATGGAGGTGCTGGAGACAATGGTATGGGAGCTCCACGCTGCTTTCTCACAAAAAAAAGTCCCTCAAATGTGTTTTAAATAAAGTAGGAGCGCAAATAAAAGAAGCCGTTAAAGACACTTTGTTTTTGTTTACGTAAAAAAAAAAAGAAGATAGAGCTTGGATACGTCTGCGTGCCTTCGTTCAGGTTGGACATCACAATAACAAGTGCATCAACAGAGAGAGACGTTCGGTCTATTATACCCAAATGGAAAGGATAAAGACCCCAGCAGACTTTCTCATTAGGGAGAAAAAACGAGAAGCATAGCAACGCCGCGTCAAATGTGACCCAGCCCTCTGATATCCCTCACACACACACCAGATCCTTCTGTTAAAACAACAACAACAACCTCAAAGAGCTGCTCTGCCACCCAGCCGCTGCCATCACCCCGACGCCGGGGGAGGAGGAGGGGGAGGAGAGGGGCAAGAGACGCAGCATGGTGCAATCCCAGTGAGGGCCATCATGTGAGCAGATTAAATAATGTTTTTTTTTTCCAGTGCCCTGTCAAACATTGAAGCCAGACAGCGGCGGTACTACGGAGCGTCTTCTCCTGCCGCGTGGTCAGAAAGCGCCTCTTTGATCCCCTGATATCTCCTCTCTGATTCCACAGAGGTGACTCTCGTACGTGCGCCCGGTGTGTGAGCTGCATGTTTGCTCCGTACCTCGTCCTGTTTGTGAAGCAGGGCTGACTCAAGCTGCTGCTGCTACCCCCCCCCCCCCCCCAGCCCAGGTTTACATGAATCAACAACGCCGACTGTGGACTCAGACCGCCCCTCCAGATCAAATTCCACACTGGATTTAATTTCCCCACAAACGGCGGAGCGAAGCTCTGCAAATAGAGATGATTGAAACGATAGAGACCGGGGGGGTACGGCTGTGCGGGCGTAAATTAAGATTTGGGCCGGCGTATTCTCATCTGACGGCGGCCCTCGCCGTGAAATGCTCAGCGAATCCCACAGTGCAAAACAACTCAGACTCCTGCATACAACTCCATTAAGAGGGCTGACCACTTCCTCTTTCATTCAGTCCACAAGTAGTGAAACTAAATGGATATCCTAACCTCTGGGGGTGGGGTGGGGGGGGAGCGGAGGAAGAGGATGCCGTTTCTAAAATGGGTTCAGAAGGACAAGCTATGCAAGTTTTCCCATGAGGCAGTGCAGCCTGAGATTATGATTACATGTTAGGCAGATCATGCTGGTGGCGTAATGATTTCTGTTACACTGCTAAATTCTTTCTCTTTAAGATAAAAGAGATAAGTCTTAATAAAAGAAAAATGTAAAATGCAGAGACCGGCTGACGGATAAGGGATATAAAACATGTTTGAAATCTAAGGCTGTACAGAAAATGCACGCATTACATTTCATTCCCAAATGAAATGTAATGCGTCTGACATCGTGGTTACCGTGGTAGCACTGTTCAAAACTACATCAGGGAAACCGTTAGCATGTTAAATAACTGGCTGTATTTTTGCATAGTATCCAAATTAACATGGCTAAATAAATGGAATAAAAACGCTGCTATAACTGTGATAATCAATGTTATGTCATATTGCAGGTAGTTGGAAGAATTGTTGCTTTTCTGTTGTAAATAACAGCAATTAGATAATTTTTAGTTCATTTTTTTTTGTTTTTGGCCTTAATAAAAATCCATGATACTGAGAATCCAGGGTATTTTTCCTCAAGGTTATGATTCAGGGAGAATCTAACAAGGGACCGTGCCTGCTCCAAACAGTAAAACCAGCGTTTAAAAGCCAAGATTATTACTGCCCGAGTTTAGAGTCACATGGATACCGATAAAAGCAAGCAATGGTACTACTTGGTCATCATTAACGATATAACGTGGTGAGCCCCTATTTCTTACCTACACGTCCCAAAGTCATCCCTTACTTCTATGTCACATCTGTAAAAACAACCGCTGCATACTGATCTATCTAAACAGATGTTTACATGTATATTTTTTATTGTACTTCAATAAGGAGATAGTCATATAATGGTCAGATTTCAGCCATGATTGAATTTGTGTATCGTTATCTGAAAACTTTATATTCCACACCATTTCCATTTGTTTTGGTTCTTACTCTCGTTAAAGCAACAATATGCAACTTTTGACCACTAGGGGGCCTGGACCTGAAAGTTGCAGGTTTAGCGCCCCCTGTAGGCCACTAGCATGTGGTGCCGCTCCTGTTTAAGGGAAGGGCAGCCCGCACAGACCATCAATACACAGTCAGTGCTGTATACAGACATGGAAAATTGAATAATATATCTCAAATTAGGCTCATGTGTGGGTCAAAATGTACGTTTTGGGGCTTTGAGGCTAGTCGACTCCTAAGATCAGCTGCAGACTCAGAGCCCCCATCCCCTGCGGATAGATGACATCTACCTAAAAGATTTTGAAGAAAATGACTAAATCGTCGGATATCCAAGACTCTCCGAAAGGTCCGCACGGCAGATAGTGGCTACGAAAGGTCCTGCAATAGATGCCTCCGCTTAGTGTCTGAAAAAAACAAATGAGGTGCAGAAAAGCACCTGAGTAATAGCATGGAAATGTTAGCGGCATGTGAGCTCTCGCACGTTTAAGTGCCTGATCCGTTATTGAGCTTTCATAGTCTGTAATGGAGCATTTATTAATGACGTGCTAACCCCGCTGAGACCGACGAATCACAAGCCAGTTCTCAACCTATGAAACCAGAGATTAGCTCCTCCCCCATTAGTAATGCGACAGCTGAGTGAATTTAACAGCGGGGCAAAATTTCAGTAAGGGGTTTGTTTTTATCTGAGCCCCACTTCCTGCTTTGCTTATTTCTTACTTTTCTAGTTGTATTAGTTTTGTTGGGAGAGGGTGGGGGTTCCAACCTCTTTGCCAGCCAAGGCTTTAGTCATTTTCTATAATCTACTCCGTCTACTACATAGAACAAAAAGACTCCAACACATAATCTACACCAGCAGGAGATCACCTTAAGAGCAATTTTGGTTTGAACATAATAATAATCCGTCATGTCTCACAATAGTGGGAATTAGTTTTAAACTACGTGTGATATTTCAGAAGATCTAAAGAAAATGCTCGATAACAAAAGGACAGTAAAGTGATATGTGATGGTTTAAAGTACATGGGTGCAAAACAGACGTCACGCTAATGGGAGAAGGCAGGGAGGACATGGAAAGGCACGGGGGGCGAACTAGCAAAGGTGCAACTTTATCTAGAGCCCATCACTGGCACACTGAGAAAAGCAAACAACCCCCCCCCCCCCCTTCTCAACGACACGGTGCGTTCACATCCACTTTGTAAAGGTGTGTAAACTACTGTACGCACAGGTGAGGCAGGGCAATCGTCCCTCCTAACCGTCCCTTTCATCGTCTTCACTGCAACGTTAGCCGTTGTCCCGCTCAACTGGATTACTCACATCTGAATCATCAAAGCAGAGGTCGCCTCTCAGCGACGAGGAAGCGCAAAAGAAAAAAAAAAACGACGATAGAGTGGGAATAGAGGAGATTAGCGGCGTGACATGTGAGGACCTAGCAGCGAGGCAGTGTTTTAGAAAGCAGCTGTTTTCACGTGAAGGAGACCGCTGCTTCCTCTTGTCTTCCATGTGAATCTCTGTGTCAGGTGGGGGGGGGGGGGGGGTCTTTAGGGCTCCCTGCGCCGCGTGAATACGGTTTATAGTTATTTAGGTAAACAAGCCCACCTACCCTCGCCTCACAGCAACTCAAAAACAACACATAAGCCGTCTTTTAGACAAATATAAATCCTAAGCTCCTGAACACACGCCACAAACACATACATATATCCCCCCCCCCCCCCCCCCCCTCCCTCCTTGCTCTTTTCAACAACAGACTAGGACCCCCACCATCACCACACACAGGATGAGAGCTGCATGTGCTCAGCCCATAGCCTCTGGGGTTCACAAGAGGAGGGGGCTCAAGTTTATACGGCTTTTAACAGTTTGGATCTTTTTGTTGCTGATCGCACCCCCACACTTCCTTTAGACACATCTAAGAACAAGAAACTCTGCTTTTTTTCTTTTTTTTTTTTACACTTTTAAAGTGTTAGGAGACAAGAAGCTGGGAAATGATGGCTCCATTTATTAACAGGGACATCATCAGCACACACAGCCCTAGAAACTCTCCTTATTTCCTTCCCTTCTTCATTCATTTACCTTCAAAGCTCACCCAATAGTCAGTTAGCTCGTTATTTTCTAAGTACCTATACAGCAAGAAGACAAAATCATTTGATAAGTGAGAACATTCTGAATATTTCATTTCAAAAGGCAACAGAAGATGAATGCCTTTTAGCTTTGACCCAGAATATTCTCTGTATGCAAAAGAGAAACCAAAAAAAAAAAAAACCCATCCTACTCAGTAGTAATAAAAGTGACCGTACGACTGAATAAAGGGACTTTTCCCAGTCGATAGTGAACATTCAGTCTAAACACTAAAAAGACAAAAACATCTATCATCTGTTGGTCATTTCATAGCTTTGCAGTTTTGGCCTTTTGTGGCGACCATCTACTGGTGGAGGAGGAGGAGGAGGAGGTGGTGGTCTGGGTGTGGGGTAACTATATAGCTATAACTTTAAATCATTAAAGCAACAACTTAAAGTTATAGTTACAGTTAACTCTAGTGAAATGTAGCTATATGACTCCAATAAATGGCTAATATCTACCAGCACATGGTCGATGGTTGCTTTACAGGTACAAAGGTCAACTAGGACATGGGAATAAGGATAAGCAGACAGTAGCAATGGGTAGATTTGGACGTTTCCATCCGATATCCCAAATTTATAAAAACAAGAGGGGTGGGGTGGGGTGGGGGGTTCACATCTTACAGCTGAGGCCAAAATTACTCATCCCCAAAGCAGTTTTAGGCTTACACTAATGTTCCTTAAACCAAGCAGCCTGTTTCTGTTAGTATATATGAGGCAGGTGTTATCTCAACAGATAAGACATGAACGTGTATCAAACCCTTCTCCCAAACGCCGGTATTTTGGAACGATTCACATTTAAGCGTGGAGCTTAACGCTTTTGAGGTTGGAGGGCCTCTTTGCCATCGCCCTAATCTTCAACTCAGGTCTCCAGCAGGGCCACTCAGAAGCCACGACACTACTCCAAGTCACAAGGAACACCTTGATAAAGTTAAAATATGACTTTAAAACTAAATCTATCCAGGGTATAAACAATTTAATCTTTTTTTAAAGCCTCTAATTGCCTTTTTTAACATATTTAACACTCATTTGAGCTTGGTTTCTGCAAACGTGCCTCCTGCAGCCCTTTTTTTTTTTTTAAGTAGCAGCCCGAGCAGAGAGGAGGTCATGCTTAGCTCATCCTCCACACATTGGGGCAGACTGAAGCAGGTCACCGAGGAGTCCGCAGCCAAGTTTGTACAACAATGCGGCCAACTTCCAGCTCCCCAGAGCACCCAAAACATTTGACTCCAGGTCACTCACGCTTCCTCCCTCCGGGTATAAACAAAAAAAACGAGGAAACTTCTGACCCACACTACAAGTGTTAACCCGGCAATCACACACACACACGGCTCCGCCTTCCCCAAACAGAACTATCCTGAAATATTCTTTACTTTTCTTTTTTTTTTTTTTTTTACTACTCACCCGCCAGTCTGCTGATTCTTGGGAGTCCCACAGACCTCTGCAAACAAGTTGGATAAAAAAAAAAAACACCCAGACCCGCGCGCGCACACACACACACACGCGCGCGCGCACACTGGATCCTTGACCGGCGAAAAATTTAAAAATAAAAAAGAGGCAAAAAAAAAAATAATGGTAGAAAATCCAAGATGAGGCGAGAAACGAGGCGAGCTGGACACTTTTTATTAAAAAAAAAAAAAAAAAAAAAAAAACCGCTGCTCGCAC
Source organism: Fundulus heteroclitus (assembly GCF_011125445.2). Lineage (NCBI taxonomy): Eukaryota > Metazoa > Chordata > Actinopteri > Cyprinodontiformes > Fundulidae > Fundulus > Fundulus heteroclitus. The sequence goes on from NC_046361.1 coordinate 18,278,813, forward strand.
GGAGGACAGAGGGGGTCTGAGGCAGGCGAGCAGTCGCCTAGCGCTACTTGCTTCAACAAAAGACGCTTTCGCTTCACACTGATGGACCGCAGGCGTCCGAAAATAAGCGAGCAACCCGGCGCCGCTGCGCTCAGCTCGGCTTCCCTCCGCGCCGCTCCGGCCGTCCGTCGATGGTCGCCGTCCACATGAGAAGCGAGGCGGCGCAGGAAAGCAGCGAGTCCTCCGCTAACAGCCTCTGCTTCCTACCCAACACACACACACACACACACATACACACACACACGCTGCTCCCCCGTCTGCTCTCCCTCTTTCCTACACACACTCGCTCCCTTCGCCTCTGTGAGCCCTCCTCCTCCTCCTCCTCCTCCTCCTCTTCAGCTGTTCAACAGACGCATCCACATGGCTGAACTAGTCCTTCTTTAACCAGGCACTAGTAGTGAAGGGAGAATCGCGCCTAGTGCACTTTTGTTTTGGTTTTCTTTGGTGGGGGTTTAATCTATGAAAAGGTGAAAAATCGAAGAAGAAGAAGAAGAAACAGAGTGAAACAAAAACATGGAGTGGATTTGAGATAATCGCCTGGAAGAGCAGCGGGGTGGAGGGGGTGTAGTAGGTTGATTGATGGGGAAGAGGCGCTGGTTTCAACTGCATGAGGCATGAGTTTGTGCCCCCCCCCATCAGAGGATCAATCATAACACCGATGGGAATGTGACTGAAACACAAGAGCGAGACAAAGAGCGCCTTCATGGAAGAAACACTGTTTCCATCCTGCACGGAAGTGACGAGTTTTACTGCCTAAATGACAACATGGTCGCTGATTTAAACCCCCAAAAATGCTCCTGAGGGGGGTGGGGTGAGAATGAGGGGACTGGATCGTGCTTGTGCACCTCATTTGCATTTTTTAATAATTACTTAATTAGTCACCCCCATCCATTAATAAAAAGGCAGGAATAAACAGGGATGATGATGCGACTATAGCTCATTAGTTATATTTGGGGATATTTTGATCTGCCTTGTTTGCCAGAGTCTCTGGGCTCGTTGTTGTTTTATGACACCCAGTGGTATCAGAATAGTGCCCTGGGTGAAAAACCTGTACTGCACCCTTAAAATAAAAGAATCTGCTATGAGTTACGTCTCAGCTCTATAAAACCAAAAAAAAAAAAAAAAAGGGTGGGTACTTAGATACTCTACCACTTAGATTTCAACTGTAGTAGCCATATTTTCTCACAGGTCTGACACCGTTTACACTGTGTACAACAGAAGGGGACACTAACTCCAAATTAATTGGACAAGCAAAAAAAGAAAAAAGAAAAGAAAAGCAGTAGAAAACAAATTTAGGGGGTAACCGACTGGTGTTGACTGCTTGTGGCGCCCCCAGGGACATGCCGCCCTGGGCAGTGAGCCATGTCGCCAAAATCAAAGACCACCACCGATGAGAGATGACGAAGAAACAGAGCGGCACAATGCTCATCCTCGTCCCAAAAGCTGCTTGGGTGCAATGTTTGGTAGATTAATAAATTTCCTTTGGTTGCCATGGATCAACGAATGTCCGTGGAAGTATACATGTCCAATAGGACGGACTCAACCATACCTGACTGGCAAAACCTCTGACAATCGTGAAAAATTTGTTGGAAACCAAAGAAAAGAGAGAGAAATGTGCGGGTTATTTGCAACAATGACAATAACAGATGTCAGAACTGCATGTTTTCCACACATAGTGCAACAGTTTGTGCCATTCGGGGTCAGTGTGAGCGTACCTTTAGAGCTGGGTACAAAAAAACCCAAAGAACCAGATGAGGGAGGGGCCAAAACGACCAGGATCGGCTCAACTTGCCTCTTTGTTACACACCTCCAGAATGTTTTACATTAACAGGATACATAACATGTTAAGATCATGCGTACTGTTTCATTTAACCGTAGATCATTTAGTGAAAACTCTACTACAACCCATTGATTTTTGTCCGGGTCAGGACGCCTGATCAAATCATAACAACTCTAAGCAAACTTGGGACAGTAGATATCATTTGTTGGAGTTCCTTAACTATAATTCCTTATAGTAACTAAAAACAGATTATAGCACTGCAAATACGGATCTAAAAATAAGTAAAATGTTCTTAAAATTAGTGTTTTTGTCCTAGATTTGAGCAGATAAATAAGATAATCTGTCAATGGAATGAGCATTTTGACCCCTAAAATAAGATAATTAGATATACTGCACTTAAAATAAGATGATGGAGATGAGTTGTTCCTATTTTAGGTGCAAATATCTTATTGGCAGATTGGCAGATCATCTTATTTACCTGCTCAAATCAAGGAAAAATACATACATTTTATGAACATTTTACCTATTTTTAGTTCCGTTTTGCAGTGAGAAAATTACTTTCAAATCATCGAGTGTCGACGCTCGTGCCAAAGGTCCCACGGTAGACATTTCTTACAGAAAAAAAAAAAAAAAAAAAGTCAAAACTGCAAAAGTACGAAATGGCGAAGGTAAGCCAGAGACCAGCACGGCCGGCGATAAACAACCCCAGACTGTTTCATCTTTGTCCCAAAGTAGCCAACGAGAACTCTCGCCACGCGTGTAGAAAGTGAGAGCAGGAAAACAAAGATGGCCTCCTTTTAAGTTATAAATTAAAAGGATAACTTTCATTTAACCGAGCCAGTGGCTCGACATATTTTCATCGTCTTAAACGTGATATTGGATCGCTGTCAGAATCCAATTAACTAAAGCAAATAGTCTGTGCTGTGGGCTCTTTTTGCACTAAAGCCTAACAGGGGCAGCAGGAGAGACGGGCAGCGGGGATCAATAGAAATTGAGTTGAGGACGTGGTGGGGGTGGGTGGGGGGTTCATTGTGCTACAAACCACGTTGGTCGTCTTTACTCTAGCAGCGCTGGGGGGTGGTGGGGCTTCTGCTGTGTGCTGGTGAAACCTCCCTCCAGCTCTAGGGCCAAATTGTCCCAATAAGTCATCCCCCTCTCCACATAGTAACCCAACACCACAGCAGCCGTTGCACCTCCCTTATCACGGTACGTGTACATTTCACAAGGTCAATGTTTATGATATTCACCCTCATACACGCAGAGTTTGGGCCCTTTTTTTCTCAAGCTACACAAAATGTTCAAAGGCTTAAAGACTGACGAGGAGGCGCAAATGCACATCCATCTCGGTTTTCGAACGCACCACTTGACAGTTTACCACCAAACGTTTAAAAAGGAGAAGACAGTAGTCAAACAGCAGCGTTTACGGGACAATGCGAGACACTCGCTGGCGGCGAAGCTACGAGGGCTGCGCGGGGCGAAGCCGGATTGGCTGGAGGGGGCCAGCCTTCCCCTTCCCCTGGCAGATGAGATCCCATTATCAGGCAGACGAGAACTCCACCTCCAGGATTTCACAGCTCCTCTGTTTATCGCACGGCTCTGTCAAGTTGGGCACCATTAACCGATAATGAAAGAAGACAACCGGCGCAGTTACAAGCAAAGCACTCCACATTCTACAGGCCTAAGCATGTATCTGGGAAGCTGACTGTGTCTATTCAATTCTGCTCAGCATTCAAACGGCCCCATCGCAATAGCTGTTTTTTTTTTTTCTCGTTTTTTTTCCCTGAGCAAACTTCTACAGCTATTGTGCTCCGGATCCTGACAGAATAAAAATGCTGCTAACCTGCTCTCTGTTCTGAATTCAAGCGAAATTAAATTTACAGGGGCTGTGCGCTCACTGGGAAAGGAAAATACTTTTGTCATCAATTCAAAAGAACACTTCCTTTTATGAGGAAATAATACCATGGGTGTTATTTGTATAATGAAAAGCACAAGTAAACCATCATTCTGAATAGCTTTCATCCACCGAGTCCCCCTATTTATTTTTTTCTATTCCTCTTTTCACTTTTTTGCCACATCTCAATGTGTCCTTTTTTAAGTTATTTCATTAATCCAACAGAAACTAGCTATCTGACCCCACATAGCAATATTTGACAATTAACTTCCTTTTTTTAAATCATGAACTAACACATGTAGCCACACCCAGAAAAGATTACCACCAGATTTACAGACCCGAGAAACCAGATCCTGTCTGACATATTTAAGTAGGCTCAAAAAAAATAAATAAAAAAAAATCACAAAGCAACACATCACACCTCAAGCTAAAGAACCTCAATAAAAAGAGACAAGAAACACAGAAACTGGTTCTGGAAAGGGTCACAAATCCAGTGAACCACAGTGAGAACCAACTATCCATAAACCTGGAGCGACCAAAATTACTTCAGGAGTGCACCAGCGACTCATCCAGGAGGTCACCAAACAATGCAGGAGAACATCTCAAACACTGCAGGCTTAACTTGTTCATTATTCAACGATAAGACGGAGAAACTGGGCAAAAATGGCCTCCGGGGGGGGGGATTCAACGAAAAACCACTGCCTGACACATCGCCTACATTAGTCCAAAAACATCTTGATGGTGACAAAGACCTTTGGAGGAGATGTTCTGCAGACCGACCTGCAGTCAAACATGACGGTGTTGGCCTGATGGTCTGTGGATGAACTGCCCTGACCAGGAATTAAGACTTAGACAACTTTATTTGTCATTTTGTATGTACATTTTGAGTGCATACAGAACGAAATTTCGTTGCATACAGCTTGTGAATTATAGTATAAAGTGCAGCAGTGATTAAAACGTAAACAGTCGAAATGTAAACGATGCAGGAGAAAGAAACAATGTGCGTTCACAGTGTACAGGAGAATATTTAAACCATTTGTATGTGCAAAAAATGATGGTGCAAAATGAATTAAGTTCTCTAGTAGAAGATCCAGAAAGTGTTCGACCATCAGGCCAAAAATGTGGGTTTCGCAGAAAAACAAAACAAAAACATTTTCGTCTTTTGGTCAATAATCATAAATGCTTTATGGCAGACGTTGCTGCTAAAGATGGATAAAACCAGTTATTAGGCTTAGGAAGCAAATACTTTTCACATAGGGCCAGGTGGGTTTGGATACTCCTTTCTTTTAAGAAATGAAACAGTTGGAAAACTACTATTGTATTTACTAAATTATCTGTCAGATATTAAAATGAAAAAAAAAGGAGGAAATCTGTAGGGGGCCAATACTTTTTTTCCCAGGGCTATACATCTATGAATAATTAGAACATGTATTACCAAACAGAATCAAAGGCCACTCCCCCCAGCCTGACTACTCCATCTTCCCTGTATGTGCTTCTGTAGCCACTTACACTCATTAAAAATGGATACTTAACAAAAACTGTGCCTGACACAAACTGTTTGCTTTAGCCTGATTTCTCTACACTGGAGGAGGAAGAAGAAAAGAAAAAAGACAAGAAGCCACTTAGAGGAGGGGAATGGAGGAAGCACAGGAGCTAAGAGTAAAAGCGCTCAGCGACACAAATAAGTCAGCCAGTAGCTGAAACAACGGAAAAAAAAGAAAAAAAAAGAAAAGGCGACACGGATGAGTGGGCCGCGGCTGAGAGGAGAGAGACTTGGCGAGCCTCGGAGGCCTCGGTCTCTGAAGCGTTCATATCTAGTAAGTTCATCTAATACATTCAGCAGGGTGAGTGGACAAGGTGAAGCGAAGAGGGGTCTGACGGGAGAAAGCAGACTTGTAAACCAGGAAGAGGGTTAGGGTCTTGGTGGGGGGGTAAGTCCCACATTTAACACGTGACTTAATCTCAGCAGTGTTTGCGCGCCAACCTCCCTGGTGCTGAAATAAAGTAAAAAAAGCGGGGAAATGACTGTGTTAGATTGGACTTTATGCAGCCTTTCTTTCTTCTTCTTCTCGCATTAGGAATAGGAACAGTGGTTTTCCAGATGGGGGCTTTAAAGCAGCGCCTGTCTTTGCCACACGTAGTACATCCATAAAGAACAAAGGCTCTGTGTGAGCGCTGTTAGAAGTTACTGTTCCTCGTACGCCGTCCCTCCTCTCTCTCTCTCTCTCTCTCTCTCTCTCTCTCTCTCTCTCTCTCTCTCTCTCTCTGCTGGCAGGCGAAAGGCGGACTTCAAATCATTCGCTGCCCTTTTTAGCCCTCACACAACCTTAGAGGAAGCACTTTAACAAGTTAGGAGAAATCTGAGGAAAAAAACGAGGCCTTAACACGACTAATTAAAACAAGACAGTTTTCCTGGAGGGGGGGTCGGGGGGTGTGGGGGGGGGGGGGGGGGAGCCATAAAACAACCATATTCAATTCCTCGGAAAGTTACTCAAGGAAGTGGCTTTAATACTTTAGGGGCCCTTTTTTAAAGCTGGTTGTTTATGTGGCGTGCAATGCAAACATATTCCTGCAGTCTCGCATTTCACCAACCCTGATTTTATTGGGCTCTTTAGCGATGGCTTGACACACAGTAACAAATAACCGTGAAGAGGAATGAAAACTACAAGATTTCCAAAAACCTTTACATAAAAAAAAAAAAAAATCTAAAGGATGCATTCTGCATATGGATTCAGCCCGCTCCCCCTAGAATCAGGTTTTGCCCTTGTAGTTGTAATTTGTAATTACGGCTGCAAGCGTTGTGGGTGTACGTTTCCGCCGGCTTCGCACATCTAAGAAGGTGAAACGTTTCCCTATTGTTCTTTGTAAAGTATCTCGAGCTCGGTGAAACGGGACCTTCTACACCGAAACCGAAGAGTCTCCTGGTCCCTGCTGGAGAAAATCATCCCCGCGGCATGACATGAGTGATGTGCAGCGTTAGCGTTCCACCACACATGGTGCCAAACACTGGAACTTTGCCCTCATAGGACCAGAGCACCTTCTTCTACGGGTTTTTGCTCACGTGCAAAAAACGTTCTTCCACCAAGCCAAGATTTATAGATTGCCTGACTAATTATCTTTTGAACAGATTCTCCCACCTAAGACGTGGATCTCTGCAGCTCCTCCAGAGTTACCGCGGATCCCTTGGCGGGCTTCTTTGAATAAAATTTCTCCTTAGGCTACCAGTAGCGTCCACTGAGCTATATAATACACTGGAGTGCTGATTTTGCCGAAAAACTGAAGTCACTGGCCGCCATCTTGCTACTCCCTACTCTCACAGAATCCCATAGGATTTAGTTGCAACAACAAGCAGTTTTCTGGCTGAGTAAAAACGTTTCATAGATAATTCTACAGTCAGTGGATGTACTAACACTATCAACTACTAGGAAATTCGGTGCTGAAATATTTTACATGGTATTCATATTAAATATATATATGTATATATAAGTACGTGTATATGTATATATGTATACACATATGTAAATATATGTTTTTGTATATTGTTATTTATATATTTATAAATGTTAAACATATATATTTAAATGAATAAAATGCAAAATATTTCAGCACATGACTTTCTCAGTACTTGATATTTTTAGAACATAACAAAGTATATGGCATTTGACATTTTAAAAGTTTTAAGCTCCCCCTGAACATGAGAAAATCCTCATTATCCGATGCTGTAGCGCACATATTCCCTAGTTACTGGGGGGAAATAGGGAGTACCAATATGGCGGCTGGTGGCTTCAAAGTGACTCGTTCAAACAGACGGTGATTAGCACTCCAGTGTATAATATAGCTCAGTGGTAGCATCATACTTGTTTCATTACGGGATGAAGGATTAAAGAATATGTTTATTGTGAGCTGAAATTACACACATTTGTACTCCATCCACTAATTAGTTACTTCTGAGGGAAATTAGCCTTCCACTTAACAACTATGGGGGTGTATCACATAGGATGCAAATAAAATACTTTGAAGTCTGCGGTTGATAAAGATAGAGAAAAAGTTTGTACTTTTGCAAGACGTTGGGCCAGTTTGTAGCAAGTTTAAATTAAGAATAGTGGACAGAGGTTACGATATCCCCTCATCAGAGACGCAATAGATGGAAAATAAAATAAATAAAGCCATCTTATCCAAACAGACTAAGTGAGCCGCTACTGAGCAAGCCTTTTATTTGCAGTCATTAACGGCGTTGTAAAACTGCGAGTGAAGCCGAGGAATAGTGTTTCACTTTAAGCAATCAGTGTAAGGTCTACCGTCACATAGCTATCTTGTTTACATAGCTATTCACAGACACATTTGGCAGCCTCGCAACGCTGGAAACCAAGACACTTGTAGGCTACATATGTTTAATCTCTCTGCCAAGCCACTCAGGAGAGTGAAACTCGCATGCAGCTGCCATTTTGTAATCTAGATTTTATTTTAAAGTAAGCCTTACTCCAGACGGAGGCAGATAAACTGGTTAAATGGCGTTTTTCTTCCAACACACCACAGAGCCTTAATGAACGTTAACAGGCTACGATACATTTAGAGGGAAGCTACTTTTACTGTAGCTCTGCGGTTTTTAGAAGATCATCGCGTGCGAGAAAGTTGGAAAAAAAGAAAAAGCTGTGAAAAGCTTTAAAAAGATTCACAAAGAAACTCTTTTCTCCAAAAGCGGCCAATGAGCAGAACGAGCTGCAAACGACGTTTTACTGCAGATAGCTTTTCACCAGAGCACCTGATTTTCCACAGACATTCTCTCACATGGACTGTCTGTGTCTGATTCTGCGGGCCAAACAGGGCCTCATTCATCAGAATAAAAGAGCAGTTCAGTTTCGCCGTGGCTGCACAGAGAGAACAGGCTCTGAGGAATGAGACCGTACGTACTTCCAGGAGGCCCGACACACAGAGAGAGAGACAGAGAGAGAGACAGACGGGGCGCTGCGGTGCAAAAGAGGAAGTTTACATTTCGGGCAAGTCCTTTTGTGAACAAAGACACGGGCCGGGTAAACAAACAGTGCGTGTGTCTGGGTCCGGCCAAAGGAAAACCCTCTGCTTGTGCAGAGGCGCAGTGATTAAACGTGGTCAGGCGTTATCTGAGCATATGAGGGCCTGAGAGCATGAGACGGAGTGGCAGTTGGGGTGTGTAATTATTGTGTGGTTACTGTCTCCGGGCTAATGCGCCTCAGATAACCACTCACTGCTCCATTTCACACAGGGCAAATAGCTGTCTCACCTCCACGCGCTGCCACCCTGTGGACGAGGAGCAGGGGTGCAGCCCTGCTGAAGGCGGGAGGGGAGGAGGAGGAGGAGGAGGAGGGGGGACCGAGGCTCGTAAGCTGGAAAACACAACGCTACCTCGACATGTGGAGGTCCAGCGTTGTGCTGATTTTTATTCAGAAATCAATTCCGCTCTGGTAACAGTCGGCTCCTCTCACTGTGTAAGCTAACAAAGCAGATGCATAACTCAGATAGCTGGTGATAAATTATGCTAAACCTCCCATAACAGGTCAGAAGAAGACCATCTATAAGTGATTTGAAACGACTGTTTCCAGACTCAACTTTCCAGGGCTCTCGGTCCGTTGCTGCCCATTCTCACTGCAAAAACTGATCTAAAAATAAGTAAAATGTTCTTAAAATTTGTGTTTTTGTCCTAGATTTGAGCAGGTAAATAATATCATCTGCCAATGGAATGAGTATTTTGACCCCTAAAATAAGATAATTAGACATCCTGCACTTGAAATAAGACGATGGAGATAAATTGTTCCAATTTTAAGTGCAGAAGTCTTATTCCATTGGCAGATTATCTTATTTACCTGCTCAAATCAAGGACAGATGCACTCATTTTAAGAAAATATTACTTTTTTGTAGTTCCATTTTTGCAGTGCTTAAAAGCTAAATGCTAAACTTCCCACGGTTCTGTGGTAGATATCTCTACACTAGAGAGGCTTTAGACATCAACCCTGAAGAAAAACAAACAGAAACAGGACGGAAGGAGGCAATAAAGGAGGGACGAATTAGAAGTTGAAAGGAAGGAATAGAAGAATGAACGGACAAACAAATGGGAAAAAAGGACAGAAACGAGAAAGGAGCAGTAATTGACAAAAAGAGTAGAAAGGGGCCTAATGAAGGCTAGAAGAAACGAGGGAAGGAGAGTCTGAAAAAGGGATAAAGAAAAAAGAAGGGTGAACAAACTAAAACAACAAAGTAATAAAGAGAAAGAAGGGTGGAGGAAAGGAATAGAGATATCTGACATTTCTTATGTAGCTACTGTCCCAAAAAAGCTTATTTTTTAAATCGGTATGTTTTGAGACTGGCTTTTTGGGTGGTTTTGACAAAAAAAAAAAAAAAAAAAAAAAACAGAAAGTTGTAAATACTTTCAAAATACTAAGCAAGCAAGGAAGTAAGGAAGGCAGAGCTCTTAAACAGGGAATTAATTTCCAGTTTTCCAGGCCGCGTCTGAACCCTGATGAATGAAGGCAGAGCACAGTAATCTGAAACGCAGACGTACGCTCAGCATGTCAGCGAGAACCCCAGAAAAAAAAAAAAAAAAAAAAAAAAGGATGCGCAGCCAGCAGACGGCCACAGAGCTGAGGCCGTACGGGGAGATAAGACTGTTTTCACAGGAGCGAATGGTTACAACTCAAGTCTGTGTGCAGTCAGAGCAGACGGTTTGGAGATCAGTGCTGGGGTCAAGAGGAGCCACTTAGCTGTGCTGTGGCCTTCCAACCTCTACGGCGTTCAGAATCAGCTATTACACCCAGGGAATAGATGGGAAAAAAAAAAAAAGCTTGGCTTCACTTCCAACTTTCACAGAGTACAAAGCAGGAGAAAGGTGGCAAGATCAGTCTTTAGCCAGAGCATTCATTAGTTAGCTACAGCGGCACTGATCCAAGCTAAACATACTCTAAAAAAACATCCCAGACTGAGGAAGTGACCTTAGTTTAGCCACAACCCAAGCAACTAATTACTAACCTCATTCATTTGCACATTAAGTTATTACGAGATTTGACAGGAAATTTAACTAAAATGAGGTAAAATCCTCTTGAAATTAGTGTATTTTTCATTGATTTAAACTGGTAAATCAGACTATTTGCCAATGGAATAAGATTTTTGCCCTTAAAATAACAACAACTCATCTCCCTCGTCTTATTTCAAGTGCAGTATATCTAATTATCTTATTTTAGGGGTAGAAATTCTCATTCCATTAGCAAATAGTCTTATTTAGCTGCTCAAATCAAGGAAAAATATACTAATTTTAAGAAGATTTTACTTACTTTTAGTTCCCTTTTTGCAGTGTAGTCCTCGTCTTTTATTGTCAAGGCAGAAATAAGTAAAAAAAAATAAATCTATTATGACCACACAGACTTACTACTAAGAATAAATGAAGGCATATTGTATAAAGTCCCTGCAAAGATGCACATGCTCCACATCAAACAGAAAAATACCCCGTGTTTGCAGAAGAAGGTGAGGAGGGCGTTAAAGAGCAGCGGGCGGGTGAGAAACGGCAGAATGTTGTGTATTTTACATATTGTGTGGAGAAGCTGCGTGGTAGCGGTCTTTATAACACAAACAGCGTGGCATTTCTAGAGGAGGCATTAGCTCCCTGCTCATGAAACCCGGACGAATGGATGGGGCGAGTGAAGCGAGGAAAGGAAATGGAAAGAAAGGGAGGGGCGGAGGCCCGACGTCTCTCTGTTCCTGCACACATCAGCAGCAGGAGGGCAGGGATGCGCGGAGGCCGCAGCGTGCCAATTACCAAACTCATTAAGTAACCTGCTAGCCCGCTTTGAAACTCGGCCTGATCCGCATTGTGACCGGATTCTCAACTACTGCTGCTGCAGACGTTTCACATGTGTGCTGCTGTCATTAATGCACCGTCCTGCTTAAAAATACGAGTTAAAAAAAAGGGAGAAAGAATCCAATTTGAAATGACGAAGTGATAAATAAAACTGCAGCAAACAGGCCAACGTGGGATAGTTTGGATTTTGTTTGGATTTAATGTGACCGACCACCAAGCAGGACATTCATTCATTCAGTCCCCTTGTTAAAATCTTTTTAGCGACACCAGTCAAACTGGACGGAGAGCTTCTGGGAACGTTGTTTTCAAATTGCACCATAGATTGTCAATTGGAATAAGGTCAAACGTTGACTGGGACACAATAAATGCATCTGCGTTGATAAATCTTTCCTTTGATATGCGACAATAAGTTCAGTATTTAATAAGCGGCAAAGGTCATTATTAGCAGGTTAATCATTTTGATCATAGTTACCATGTCGGAGCAGCCCTTGATTATGAGGCTCTCAGTCTCTGTTTAATGAATACCTGCCAGGTGAGGTGTGGCGTTATAGAATAGATGAGGGAGTGGAATCATGCATGGCGTGCTCAAACAGCTGGCACTACGCATAATAAGCACAACTGCTCTCCAAATACCACAATTTACTAACAAAACACTTCAACTTTCAGTTCATTTACTTTAGTTATATAACTGGATTAAGCTAATTGAGATAGCAACATTCAACTAAACTACTAAGTAGAAATGAAAAGAATAAGGAAGATAAATACATTTCAGAAAATGTAAGAAATAAAAGATTGAAACCTTGAGGAATTGGGAATGCCGTCAAATCATCTTTTAAATGAATTAAGAACAGCACTTGGTTTGTTTTCAAACAACCAGTTCACTATGCAACGCAGAAGGGACAGTAAATTATTTGTATGCGTTCATGTTTTATTGATAATTTGAAGACTTAGAGATCAATAGACTTTTGGACAGTAGATCTTTAACGTTGTGTCAACAAGCCATCACAGTGGCTGACTGAATGGACGGATGGACCACCAAGATGGTGGCTTAGAAGCACTCATGGACTCAAGATGGCAGCCTGAAAGAAAATGACGGTGGCAGGGGTGATGATGTCACCTTCAGGTTAGCATTATAGTTATGGCTTTCTTGTTTTCACAATTATGCACTACTCTGTGTTCTTTTAGCTCATTGTGTCATGTTACATCTGTTTGTAGTACCATGACAAAAATGTCAAAATATTCATGGTGTATAAAAGGTATTACGTAATTCATAGAGGCCACAAACATAAGAAGGAGAAGACAAAGATCCAAAATGGAACAAACAATATGACAATGCGCTAAATAGAGGAAATATATTATCAAAATATTAGTATGTGCAACATTTGCAGCTGGATGGAGTCTCACTGCATAGATACCAACACCTCACAAAGATGATAATGCCCCAAATGCTAAAAGCTCACAGAGAGAGCTGGAGGTAACTAATCATCAACGTAATTTTCAACGAGAATATCGCAATCGAGTGATAGCCTGATATTGAGCGGCTCGGGTTGGGACAGAGCAAAAAGCTTCACATCAGCCATTGCCTCTGCATCAGGAACCATTGTTCACCGATCCTGACTGCATTCAGGTCCTACCTGGCTGTCAGGCTGCATCCAAACGACTATTGACACAATGACAGTCTGTGGGAGAAATACTGGAGGAGGAAAAACAAACCAGACACGTCAGAAGGACAGGAAAAAAAAAAAAAAAAAAAAAAAAAAACACCCATGAACGACGTGCAAATGGAACAAACACGGTGGGAACAGATTGACAGTAGAGGTGTATGCCTGGGTAAAGACGGCTGGCATATTCTGCAAAGACTCTAGCAGCAAAACGCCACAAAGATGCCCCATAAAAAACACCCATATCACAACACTGCCATATTCACAGTGTCATTTTCAATAAGGAAACCGTGAGCTTCTATTCAGAGCCTGAACTCTACTACCTATTCTCTATAAAGCTCTGGATACACACAGATCCAGGCGCCTCAACACACACTGTAACACACACGCTCGCTCGCTTTCCTCCACCCCTGAACCTCCCCCATTATCCCATGAGCTCTCTCTTCTCTGCCTCGCTCTACAAGAGCTTGGAAATAAAAACATCACAGCTCTGCCTCGGAGCACTTGTTCAATAACATTGACATTTCACATTTCACATTCAGCATCCGCACACGGAGAGATTCCCTGCATTTACTCTCTTTAACTCGCAGAAACAAAGAGCACACGCTCACGCACACACACACACACACACACACGCGCACGGCCGCTACATGTTACTGCAAGCACAGACGAGCATGTCAATGTTTGTGCAATTTAGTGCTGAATGTGAGCCTGTAATCACATAACAATGCAATAATTGGATTGAAAAAAAAAAAAAGAGTCACAGCTTGATTTCGACAAATATTTACATTTCAGCTTTGTTTGATTATCATTGGAGGTATCAGAAATGCATTTTCAAACAGCGTTCATATCGTACCATCATATCGTCACTATCATCAATCTTCACGCAGTATTTTTCTCACGTACGCGCAGCGAAAGGCATCGGCACTCGAAACATACCCCTCATGAACTCTGGCCTGTTTCTGATCTCCCATCTTATGAAGCCCTGACGTGCTTATTCTGAATTTCCCTCAAAGAATAACAAATATATTACTTGTTCCCTGGCATCTGGATGAACTGAAAATGTAACGGTCTTAGCCATAAAATATGTTTATAGTCAAAACAGCATAAATCTGAAAAACAGGCCAACGCCGTCTCTCCCTGCAGCATCTTTTATTCCTCTAAAAGACAGATTATGTTGACGTCTGTTGGCTAGCTTGAAAGTATAATGTGCTCCATATCACAAAGCATCTTTTGTTTCCTTCACAACAGACATAAAAATAAAGGACAGGTGTTTTTGCAAGTCATATATTAGAGGGAAAACCTCTGATTTAGTGCTATATGTTAAGTTTAGAAATCATTAATTTATTCTTAGTATACAGCAGCCTTCAGGGTTGCAAGGCAAACATCTTGTCTGTTAGGAGCTGCGGTGACGTCACACTGTGTGTGTGTGTGTGTGTGTGTGTGTGTGTGTGTGTGTGTGTGTACAGCCATCTTTACGCCGCTCTATAGTTAAAACAAGATTTTACTTTACTTTCTAAACAGAGACGAGACGTTTGCAGAACTGACATTTAAACAAGTCTTTAGCATCCTGTATTAGCGACTAGTCTATTTAGCATTAGTAAGACATCTCTGTAAACACTCCCAGTAAATTAAGTAGACCAGGGGCAGATATTGACCAGAACTCAAGAATGGTTAAAACTTGGCCCGCCAGCGCAGGCGTGCCAAAGGGTTTTATGTTTAGAGAAAGCTTACTTTTTTACCATCAAAGTCATGTTATTATGGAAGCGACTCGAACCAAGATATTCATCTTTCAGCTACCAAGATTTTTCGTCTTCATTTTAATCTAACAGTAAATACAACCATAAAGATCAATCAACTTTTACTCAAAAGCAGCCTTGGAGCCACCCTTAACATGTAGTTAAATATAGCCCTCATTTTTCTGACCCTTACAAAGCATTTTTGTTGCTTAGACTAGACAAAAAAACGTAAAAAACAAGTAAATATAAAACATTTGACCCACAAAATGTGGAAAATGATACACCTTTTTTAATAAGGCAAAAGTGCAAGACCCTTTTAATCTTTAGTATCTAAAAAAAATAAGGAAAAGGCTTCTTGGTGGAACTGTCGGTAGCACTGTTGCCATGCAGCAAGAAGGTCCTGGGTTCGAATCCCAGTCATAGGTCTTTCTGCATGGAGTTTGCATCTACAGCGGTTTTCTCTGGCTACTCTGGCTTCCTCCTACAGGCCAGCAGTCACTGGGAGGCGGGGCGCCCCCTGCTGGAGATAGGCACCAGCCCTCCCGTGACCCTGCATGGATAAGTGAATAAAGATGATGAATGGATTGATCTACAATGATTTTCTACGACAAACAAAACCGGACTACTTTGTTTCATTAAAATAATGAATGCTCAGTTTCTAATGATTAGGTAGATTAAAAAAATCCATGTAAAAATTGTTTTTTACCTAGATTTTTGCAGCCCATGGTTGCTTTCAACCTGATGATTTTGGCCCGTGTGTCAGTTTTCCAAAAGACTGAAGAAATATTGGAGAGAAGTATTGAAATTATTTTAAAAAGAAGCCACATTACTGCAATTTGTGGCCAACAACATTTTGTAATAATTGTGAGATAAATTAAGAGCCAATTCAGTTGCTGGTGAAACTGAGCTTAACACCAAACATCAGAAAACCCCATTTCTCTTCAGTAAAGTTAACTGCAGCCCCATCAGATTGTTTCTGTAGAAAAAAATGGTGGATAGCTGAGTCTTTAAAAGCTAATAAAAAAAAAATCAAAACCTGTATTCTGATTTGAAGAGATGGCTGGTAATTTATAACAATATATTCACTTGCCCTTTTTGCAGTCCTTGCGTTTTCGCTGGCAGATATTTCTTACTTCTCTCTAGAGTTTTTCTCTGGAGCGTGAAGAAGACAACGCAGCGGCTGGCTTTGAATTTGTAGGGTCCGAGTCAGCAGTTAGGAAAGCTCCTCTCCTGATTTTTGTGCTGTTGTACGTTGATGGAGCTTTTATAAGCATTGGGAACATTTAATATCCATCCAATTGACAAGGGTCTAATCAAACTGGCTAACAGAGCAGATAGCCAGACTAATTAACCAGATTAATAAACATAAAAGTAAAAATGGCAGCAAGAAACCCACTGAATCTGATAGATAGTCAGTGGACATAGCACAAAATTAGGGTGATGGCGATGAGGGCTTCCAAAACCAAAGACTTGGAGCTCATTGCTAAAAATCGTCAAAACATCAAATTTAAGAAGACGGTCAGCAGTTACGAGTAGGGTTTAACTGTTGTAAGCCAACAAAGATTCTTTTCATTCAATATTTAAAAAATGCATAAGACAATGATCAAATTACCTATTTTGCTGAAAATTAAAATAATTTTTGACAATAACATGTTGATTTTCTTTTTAAAAAAGGGAATTATTTGTTTACTCACAGTTTCATTTTCACGTATTTGTATTACTCACAAAATAAGCCTAAGCAGTTAAAGTAAAAATCTGCAGAATGTGTCAATTTTGTATCCGATTAATCGTTGACAGAATACTCAATTACTAAAATAATTGCTGCAGCATTACTTAGGAAGAATAGTAACTTGTCTTTTTCTAAAAACAAAAATCAATCAGATCCTACTATTAATTCTTGAGAAACTGTTTGTGGAAATAATACGATCCAGCTGTATTTTTGCTCAAGGCTATCACACCCTGAGGACCTTTATGCCTACTTCCAAGCAGTCAACAAAATGCTCTACGATACTACAGCAAGCAGTTTATACATACAGTTGTGTAACATTTAAAGGGAACAAAACATGTCTCACAACCCAAATAGACCAAGAACACCCAATTCAACCGGTCACTGTCAACATTTTATCTTTTGGACGTAGCCTTGCTCTTTTAGGAGGTTTCCTACAGCAGCGGCCAAGTAGCACACAGCAATGTGCTTCGTGCTGTGGGCGAGCCACCAGGTGCAGCCTAACCTGACTGACTGAGCAGAGACATCCGTTTGACAGCATTAACACCATAAGAGCCCTGGCATAGCCACGGATTAAATGGCAGCAAATCTGAGGATTAGGTCCGTGCATGAATAGCCGACATTGATTTTCCAATCTCTCCAGCAACTCTGGGATTTCCAGAGTGATGGACAATGTGGCCAGAAAGAAAAATTCAGCAACACACGCAAGGGGTCATATTTCTCCCGGTTTTCTAACAATTTCTGCTTCAACCTGCTACATATCTCAGTCCAGAGGCTGCATCTAAATTACGCGGGACAAGCAACGTCGTTCTTTACAGAAATGCCCATCCAGTTTCTCCCACAAGTCACAACAAGAGTCACTAAAACAAGCTCAGGAGGCCTAGAAACGTCTGCTCCTATCTAATGGTATGGGTGCTCATGTGAGAGGAGGGTTACTTCTGTGCTGTAGGAGTTGAGGTTTATTATTTGTGAGTGGTACGGGCAGATGTGGAAGATGACACAGGCAAACTGGCCTTTCCTTCTTCCGATGCCTCATCTTGACCTAAACAGATGAATCCCCCCCCCACCCCTCCTAAAACTGCAGTTTACTCATTCTCCACTGTGACCTTTTTTGGCACGGCAATCTTCCAAATCCTCTCGCTCCAACTCTAATTCACTCTGACCGCCGCAGCCCCTCGACGCTGGCTGACATCAAAGAGAAATGTTTTACTGTCGTGACGTCAGCCCAACCCTCAGCGTCTCTGGTTGGCTGCCACATGTTTGGAGCTAAAGCTGCTATTTTAAAAAAACACCAGGTTAACAACGTGCAGGACCTCGACAGCCCAACACGCAGGAAAAACCAGATCTGGTTGCAAGTGCACTATGCTGACACTCATATTAGATGACGCGAGGTGAGTTTGGCTAAGATGCATGACTTCACATGGGTTTTCCACAAAGAGGACAACGTATTGTTACATAAAACATTGGCTATGTGTACACACCCCTTTATGTATGCCTAGTTAACACTGCATAAAAACTAGACAGTAAATGTGACATATCCTTTACAACCAGAGTAAAAAAACTATAAAGATGACAACTATAGAAACCATAAAGTGGTTGCATAGGTGCACATCCTTAAACTGATACTTTACATGAAGTACCTTTTGAATGCATTTTACAATTCAGTCAAGTGTATCAGCCTCCCACACCTCGACAATATTCTACCTTGCTAAAGGTAGAATATTGTCGAGGTGTGACAGGCAGACAGTAGGGACTCTTCAGGTGACACTAAAAGTTTTCTGTCTGATTGTTATCTACAGTACGACAGGGCATTTACAGAACTTTAATATCCCTCTAATAAAGCCGTGTTTTGTTTATTTGTTATTGGTTAAACTTGCTGTGACAAGCAAAAAAAAAAATCCCCTTTATCTTCAGCTCTCTTGCAGACAAGGCAAATTTATTTATATGGCACAATTCAGTACAAAGACAATGCAAAGTGCTTTACATGATTAAAACATAGCAAAATAAAACAGAATAAGAGCAAGTAGGAATAAAATATAGATAGAAAATAGAACAAAAAAGTGGTGATTCAGTTAACTAGGACAGTTGAAGGCAATTTTAAACAAATGTGTTTTTAATCTTGATTTAAAAGAACTCAGGCTTTCCGCACTTTTACAGTTTTCTGGAAGTTTGTTCCAGATAATTGGAGCATAGGAACTAAAAGCTGCTTCTCCTTGTTTAGTTCTGGTTCTAGGTATGCAGAGCAGGCTGGAGTCAGAAGACCTGAGTGGTCTGGATGGTTTATACGCTGATAACAAGTCTGTGATGTATTTAGGAGCTAAGCCATTTAAGGATTTATAGACTAACAGAAGTATTTTAAAGTCTATTCTCTGAGATACAGGGAGCCAGTGTAAGGACTTTAGAACTGGGGTGATGTGCTCTACTTTCTTAGTCTTAGTGAGGACGCGGGCAGCAGCGTTCTGGATCAGCTGCAGCTGTCTGATCCACTTTTTAGGCAGACCTGTGAAGACACCGTTGCAGTAATCAATTCGACTAAAAATAAACGCATGGATTAGTTTTTCTAGATCCTGCTGAGACATCAGTCCTTTAATCCTAGAAATGTTCTTCAGGTGATAGAAAGCCGACCTTGTAACTGTCTTTAGATGCTTTTGAAGGTTCAGGTCTGAGTCCATCACTACACCCAGGTTTCGGGCCTGATTGGTGGTTTTTAGCTGAAGCGACTGAAGCTGTGTGCTAACTTTTGATCTTTCCTCTATTGGTCCAAATATTATTACTTCAGTTTTGTTTTTATTCAATTGGAGAAAATTTTGGCACATCCATGTATTGATTTCTTCTAGGCATTTACTCAGTGCCTGAATTGGTTCATAGTCACCTGGTGACATGGTGATGTAGAGCTGTGTGTCGTCTGCATAGTTATGGTAGCTGATGTTGTTATTTTTTATTATCTGGGCTAGAGGGAGCATGTAGATATTGAAAAGGAGGGGACCCAGGATGGACCCTTGGGGAACCCCAAATGGGATTTTTGTCATCTCTGATGTAAAGTTACCTACTGATACAAAAAATTCCCTGTCCTTTAAGTAGGATTTAAACCAGTTGAGTGCTGTACCAGAGAGGCCGACCCAGTTCTCCAGGCGTTCTAACAGAATGGAGTGATCGACAGTATCAAATGCTGCACTAAGGTCCAATAGTACCAGCACGGTGGTTCTTCCACAATCTGTATTTATATGGATGTCATTAAACACCTTGATAAGGGCGGTCTCTGTACTGTGGTGAGCACGGAAACCTGACTGGAAAACGTCAAATCGGCTGGTCGTTGTTAAGAAGGTGTTTAATTGTTGAAACACAGCTTTTTCAATAATCTTACTGATAAAGGGGAGGTTTGAGATGGGCCTGTAGTTCTGGAGTAGAAGTTTGTCTAAATTATTCTTTTTCAGCAGTGGTTTGATAATTGCTGTTTTTAGGGACTGGGGGAAAACACCTGACAGGAGGGACGTGTTTATTATCTGAGTCAAATCAGACGCTATGACAGGTAAAACTTTTTTAAAGAAAGCTGTGGGTAGAACATCAAGACAGCATGAAGAGGAACTTAGCTGCTGAATGATCTGCTCTAAGCTTTTGTAGTTTATTTGGCTGAATTGGGACATTTTGTCAGGATAAGTTCCAGCTGAATACAGCTTTGTTTCTGGTGTTGATATGGAAGTACAAACTGATCCTCTAATTTTTAGGATTTTCTCAGTAAAGAAGTTAGCAAATTCATTGCAGGCCCTGGTGGAGTGGAGTTCTGAAGCCACGGACACAGGAGGATTTGTTAACCTGTCGACTGTGGAAAATAAGACACGAGCATTATTAATGTTTTTCTTAATGATCTCAGAGAAGAAAGATTCTCTTGCATTTTTCAATTGTAAGTTATATCTGTTAAGTCTCTCTTTATAGATGTCATAGTGAACCAGGAGTCTATTCTTTCTCCACCTGCGTTCAGCTTTTCGACATTCCCTCTTTTCACTTCTAACTGATGGAGCATTTCTCCAAGGAGATTTTTTCTTCCCGGAAACAACTTTCACTTTAACTGGAGCAATGCAGTCAATGATGTCTGAGACTTTAGACTGAAAGTTATCTACTAGCTCATCTACTGAGTTGCAGCCCAAGGTTGAAGTAGCAGAGTAAGCTTGAATAAAAGTTTCAGTGGCATTGTCCTTAAAGGTGCGTTTTCTTACGATGTCCCTTTGGCTAAATGAGTCACTGGTAATGATACATTCAAAGGTAACGGAGAAGTGATCGGATAAGGCAACATCAGTTACATTGACCTGTGAAATGTTTAGACCTTTAGTGATGATTAAGTCTAAAATATGCCCCTGCTTGTGTGTTGGCTGTTTAACATTCTGAGTTAAACCAAAGTTTCTAAGTGTGTCACACAGTTCTTTTGCACTTCTGTCTTCAGGGTTGTCAACGTGAAAGTTGAAGTCTCCCACAATAATTAAACAGTCATAATCAACACATATCACAGACAAGAGGTCACTAAAATCCTTAAAAAAGTTTGATGTGGACTTAGGAGGCCTGTAAACATTCAGAAACATAGTTCGTACCGGGCTCTTTACCTTGAGAGCCAAATGTTCAAAAGAGTCAAATTTTCCCAAAAACACCTTTTTACACTTTAGTGAATCATTAAACAATGTTGCTACTCCTCCACCTTTCCTTTGCTGTCTGCTCTCACAAAGGAAATTGTGGTTTGGAGGTGTTGACTCCAGCAGTATTACTTCTTCATTAGATTCATGTAACCATGTTTCTGTTAAAAACATAACATCAAGATTGTTGTCAATAATAAAGTCATTAATTAAAAGGGATTTTCCTGACAGAGATCTAATGTTTAATAAACCTAGTTTATATGATTTGGTGGTTGATGATGTCTCTGTGGCAGGTTGCATCTGACAGTTAATGACTTTCAAGTATTTGTTCCTGTTTATCCTTTTGTTTTTCTTTTTTCTGCCACGAATCATCACAGATATTCCGTAATTCCCGGGAAAAGACCCAAGCTGATTCTTGAAACTGTCTTGTCTGATAAACGTGCAGCGAGGGCCCGCTGTGTATCACAGCGAAGTAATCTGAAGGTCTTGAGGACAGGCATGTTCCGTGATACGTAGAGGAGGATCTGGGGCTCTGCGGCCTTTGGAAGATGCTGGTTTAGTCACAGAGCTGTGGCTATATGGAGAGGATGTCATCTGTAGGCCAATCTTAAATACTTTGTTCATGTTGGGAGAAAATTCCAGAAAAGGAACCTCTGGGCTTTGTGGAGAGGAAGGCGAGGCGGGTGTAGTCCGGACCGGTGTTCGTGACGATGGATTTTCTTGGTCCTCTCGTTGTCCTGCTGAGATCTGGGATGAATTCTCCTGTAGCTCTGATGTAGCCTCTTTCTGTGTCATCTTTCTGGCCATCTTTATCTTGGCTTGTTCGGGCTGCACTGGGCTTATCTTTTGTTTAGGCACTGGATGTACATTGTTTTGGGACAAAGCTGATGACAAATGGTTCACAGAATAGAAGATGTTTGAAATCAGCCGTTTTGCACCTGACCTATTTAGAGAGAAACCATCTCTGTTGAACAGATGTCTTCTTTCCCAGAAGATGTTAAAGTTGTCTATGAAGGTTACAGTTGTTTCTTTGCATGTTTTTTCCAGCTATTTGTTTAGCATCAGAATTCGGGAAAAAATCTCGTCTCCACAAGCCACGGGCGGGAAAGGGCCGCTCAGGAGCACCTTGACATTTTTGCCATGAACTAAGTTCAACAGACGAATGTAATCCTCTTTCAATACTTCTGATTTTCTTATCCGGGTGACGTCGCCCAGGGCTTCAGCTTGTATTATGAGTTTTTCCAAGGTCGGGCGCTCTTTCAAGATCCTTGGAAGGATGTCTAATAAATCAGACACCAGGCCATAGTTTGAGTCGACCTCTGTGTTTTTCTTGTTACAGAAATGTTTAATCCCACATACAGACCCACTGCATAAAATCAGGGTCCTTGGCCCCGTGGCATGTCTTTTCTCTGATGTATTAGAGCGAAAGTCGTTGACGTACCTCTGAGTGTTGTCATGATTCTCCTGGGTCACATTTTGGAGCGGAGCGAATCTGTTTTGTAAAGGAATTCCAGCATTTCCAGCAGGTTTACTCCTATCATTTGTTGTGGGAACAGTCCGCTGTTGTTTCACTTGTCCTGGGACATCTCTCTGTAGTCTGGGCCAGTTTTCTTTGTCTAGGCGTGGGGTTCGTTGATCCTTTGGTCTTGCACCCAGAGTGATCCAGGGATTCTCATTTTCCTCAGGGATCTGTTTGTTCAGAGAGTTGCTGGGCTGGTGGTCCCCGTTTGGAGTCGCAGGCAGGGTTGTTTCATTTCCATACGCGCCGTTTACATCATAATTCAGTTCGAGTCGGCATATCTTCTGTTCTATAACGGCGATCTTCTGTAGAAGCGTGTCAAGGTCCACTGTGGTGAAGGTAGGCATCTTTGCAAAATCAAAATCAAAAATAAATAAAAAGAAAATAAATAAAAATAACTAAATCCAACTTTCCGTGGTTTTGGCAAAGAGATAAAAAGGAGATAAAAAGTAAAACGCAGGAAAATGCAAGCAAGCAGGGAGCAGAGAAAAAAGCGTCCGAGCAGGCAGAGAGGCGGAGAACTTGGTCATCTTCAGACATCTGAAGGAGTGATATTTGGAGCTGCCTATAATTGTAACCACCTTGATAAAAAAAACACTTTGATCTGAAAGGAAGCCAACCCACAGTCTGAGGGCACCAATATGTTTTCCTGGGGGTATGTCCATTTTTTTTTCTTTTTTGCAATGTTTGGTGTTTTTTCTTTTTCCTTTCTAACTGAGATGGTTTGGACATGTACAGAGGAGGCATTGTGAGTGCACCGGTAGGAGGAGGATGTTGAGGCTGGGACTGCCAGGCAGGAGGTCTAGAGGAAGACCAAAGAGGAGATTCATGGATGGAGTTAAAAAGGACATGAAGGTAGTTGGTGTGAAGAGAGAAAATGCAGAAGGTGGGGTTAGTTGGAGACAGATGACTCGACTTAGGTCTTGCAATCACACGTCTTAGCCCAGGAATCACATGCCAGACCTTTCTTGAGTTCTCCAGTGGGGCTGAAAGTGTCAGTATTTTGACATTCCTGACCAGTTTCTACATTGTCTTTGCATCAGTTCTGGATAAAAATCCAGTTTTAGTAATGCAACAGTTTATTTTTCACCAACAAGTGCTGCCTAATTTAAAACTATTGCCAAGAAATCTCTTTTTGAGACCCTTCTGGTACTTTGGAACTTCTCTTCAAAATAAGAGTTCAGCTAAAAGAAAGCAAATGTGAACATTTTATTAGGACAGGAAAACTTTAATTCTGATTAATCAGATTGAAAAGAATAATAAAAGAAATTAAAAAAAGAGTCTAAAACAGAGTGGCCTGTGTAAACTTAGACCGAATGCTAAAATCTAACAAGATGCAAATTAATACTTTGCGAGGCAAAGTATTAATTTCAGGCAGTGCACACTTATGCATACAGGATATTGTAAGGTTGTTGTTTTTTCTGAACAGACTTGCATGTTTTTTAGTTTAATTGTACAGGATGCATGTTACAGTAAAAGCTGCATACCATTTTAAATGCTTTACCATTGTCTAATTTTCACACAGCACACCTGCCATTTCACCAGGGGTGTGTAAACTACTAAGATCCGTAGTATTTTGTCAACAAAACAGTGTTGACATCTAACGGCAGACTTTACTACTCGCCTCGACGTTGCATGTGTATTTACACACAAGCTGCAGCTTTTCAAAATGGCTGCCCTGGTCACATCGAGCCAAACAAAAGCAATTGGCTAATGATTACGGTGTCTTACGAGATAACTCCATTAACCTTTAAAAAGATGTGTGGTTAAGTGGAACAGATGAGGGGGGAAAAAAAAAATACAGGCGAGAGTTAGGTGAGAGCGGGAGAGATGGGGAGACTCAGTGCGACAGTAGAGCTGCTCCAATTAGGTAAGCACATTGAGCCGTCAAGCCGGCGCATTCATCAACATGCAGGATGCCAGTCAGCAGGCACCAGAAGGCTCGCCTGCCTTTTCCTACTACACTACTGTTAGTGTGAGAGAGGGGGGGGGGGGGTGGGGGGAGTGGAGAATGACTGGGAGGCATTTGCAAAGCAGATTTGGACCATTCTCCACAGCATTTGGCAGTGCAAGTGTTTCTATGCATGGTTTGGGTGGGTTTTACTGGCATTTACCCTCCTGTAATAAATTGACCGTGAGCCGCTGATGATATCATTATCATACATGCAGTGTAATTATCTGGAGCCACGGAGTGCCAAGATCAATGGATGGCAAAATCTGATTTCATTGATTAGTCTGCCGCTGTTAAGTAGCTAAAACATATTTTGCACACAGTCGATGTGTTGTTGGATGGGCTGTGAATGAATTGGTTCCCTGCCTGCCTGCAGACTGCAGCAGGCAGTCATGGGGTGAGGCAAGTCAACTAACTTGGCTGGGCCAGTGGGCTTGCCCGGCTTCTCATGTTGTCAACCGCAGCAAGGACCAATAAACAATTATACACTCGCAAGAAAAAGTAATTGCGGCCCGGGCATTTTATTATTCCACATGACTAAGGCAAAGCTCAGGATAGAAGACTGTTTTTGGTGTTTTGAGAAGAAAACAAATAGCTACCATAAGCAGCTATCTTGACAACCTAATTTAAGTAGTTAATATGAGATTCTTATCCTTGTGTTAAAGGTGACCTATTATGCTTCCTTTAAACAAGTTAGGATAGGTCTATGGGCTACACAAAACATGTTCATTACCTTTTTTACACAAAATCTTACTCACATAATGAGATAACACCTCCTCCGTTCTCCCTATTTTAAGCTTTCAGAATGAGCTGTTTTTAAGAGCTCTGTCACTTTTATGAAAATAAGTTGTACCTGCCTCCCCCCAAAGTCAATGTTTACACTCACACTTTGCACATGTGAAAATGGCTGCAAACAGATGCACAATGGTACAACCGTACATCCTTGACCCGGAGTCAGACCCGGAAGCTCAAGGAGCAGAGCCTCCTGCACAACCAGCAAGCGGTTTCTGAATGGTAAGTTTTTAAATGGACGCATGGTTATTATCAGTAGTCTATTGTTGGAGTTAGCTTGTGCTAAATGACAATCATGTGAATGCTGAACAGCCATCATACAGCGCATACAGCAGCAAAACTAGCTGGGGCGGAGCTCTGCTGGGGTTGCTAGGTGAGGGGCGGAGCTCTGCTGGGGTTGCTAGGTGAGGGGCGGAGCTCTGCTGGGGTTGTTAGGTGAGGGGCGGAGCTCAGCTGGGGTTGCTAGGTGAGGGGCGGAGCTCGGCTGGGGTTGCTAGGTGAGGGGCGGAGCTCGGCTGGGGTTGCTAAGTGGAGGGGCGGAGCTCTGCTGGGGTTGCTAGGTGGAGGGGCAGAGCTCGGCTGGAGTTGCTAGGTGAGGGGCGGAGCTTGGCTGGGGTTGCTAGGTAAGGGGCGGAGCTCGGCTGGGGTTGGTAGGTGCCAAACAATTGTGACGTAATAATTGGATTTTTGAAACGTTTTCCAGGCACCAACAAAACAATATAGGAGCTATTGGATTGCAATATCTGTTGGGTAAAAAACAGCAGTGAGAAAAGTGGGAATTTTTCACAAGCGATATTTATCAATAGAATTTCCATTTATCACATGATTGTCTAACATTGTTCAACTCTAATAACACCATGTGATTGAAGGCCCGCTTTGATGCAGATATTGGTAGGACATATCTAAACTGCGAAGCATGAATGCTCTGTATGCAACATATCCAGTCTGCTGGATTAGCTTTGAATGCACCTGATGCATCCCATCCGATACAGAATTTAGTCGGTGAGATGCTAAACGTAACATTGTTAAGGGCATCATAATGACAACAAACAAGTGAGAGACGAGTGAAAGAAAACTGGGTTAAATTGCAACAAATATTGTTTTTAGCAACATGTTTACACCCCTTGTGCTGATATGGTGCAATCCTAATGTTCAGTGTTATAATCAATAGATTGAAATATTTTTGCAGCATTACAATAAAATAAAAGCAATTAGATACATTTTAGTGTTTTTAATTGTGCTATATAAACATAGTGAAACCGTGACGTTATATTCAGTAGTGTGAGACTTACCCGTCCATACTGGCAGAACAACAAATAACGTCTACATCTCTTTTGAACTATTGATGTTTTTTAATTTGCTGAAACATTATCAACGTCACGATTCACTGAATGAATCGAGAACACAATTAGTAACACTAAGTGATTAAGAAAACTCATTTCTAAAAACGGGGCACAAACCTTTAAGCAACACAATATAACGGATCGCCACACCAGAAAACAAATGCACACAAACAACAGAAGAAGAAATATGCACCCAACTTTCACTCCCTTCTTTTTGCAAAAGCATCTCTCAAGCATCAAAAAGTACCCATTTATATCGGAGCTATTCGACTGCTCCATCGTCTAGAAACATTTAATCATCGAGTCCCTCTTCTAAACAGTGCTCACGCTTGAATCATAAACGACTCGCATGTTCCTGCTGCCGACTTGCCCCCAATCCTGGCTGTAATTTGAGAGCTGGCTGATTTTGTTAGGATGCGGCTGATTGCACTGATGAGCAAAGAGGCACTGCAGAGAAGAAAGTGGGCCATGTACAATGAACAAATACTGATTAATAATATGACACCAACAGCAACGTGAGAGTGATATGAGGTTGCCAAACAGAGTGCATCTGTGGTGAAGGACGCCAAACAAGAGAAGGGGACAGAGATGCACCAATCACGGGCTTCCTGGGTGATACAGACTTCTGTTCATTCGGTTCTGACCTCCTGATTGTGATTTGTTTTTCTTTTAAGGACTATAACATATGAAAGAGACAAATGTTCTGAAGGTTCTTTGATGCAGGGTATTGTTTTTTTTTTTTTTAAATCCAACAGTTAATAACAGAATCAAATTATTCCTGTTTCTGCATCAAAGCATAAAGGGACTCTCAAAGGTGTCAAAGTCCTGTCAAAACTCCAGGTTTATGTGATTTGGGGGAATAGAAAAAAACCCTACCACAAATCGTTTTAAAATAATAATCCACATGCAGGGACACTTATCCTCTGCTTTTCAGCTACAAACTAAATTAAAAGGAAAACATTTAAATAATGTGATGGCCTGGTTGCCCTCTACCATCCAAAGGTTTTCCAAAACAGACAGAGGAAATCTGTTGAGTCCAGAGCTTTCCCGTTGAATTTAGTTTTGGATTCTGGCTACGCCTTTCCTAAACTTCCTTTAACATCTATGTGGAGGAGTATTTGGACTCTAGTAAATTAAATGTACCTCCAGCATCAGACACCTGAAGGTTTTGGGTGAAAACTGGTCGGTACTTGGAACTATGCATGTGTAACTTCATCCAATGTTACTAGCTTCATCTGAAAAGAAGCAACCCGACCGTGATGCTGCCACCGCCATCTTTCCCTGTGGTGTCCTTTTGGTGATATGCCAAAGGTTCAAATTTGGTATACCATAAACCACAACATATCATCCTACAGGGTTTAAGAGACCTTAACCAGGCCTGGGGATTTTCTCTTGATGATTCTGTCTTGCAAATCGTCGAGACATATGGAGAATTAAGAAGGCCATCATTGTATGTAAAAAAACGACCAGCACTAACGAGATTAATGAGCTCCTTATCCTTCTCCTAACCGATACCTCTGTACAATAAGATCCTTTCGTAATCTCTCGGCAAACTATGTCTTTAGCCAAAAGATGCAAATAAGCAAATGTTCGATGGCAGGAGAGAAATCACGAACACCAAATGCTGAATCTGAGTGACAAAGTCCTTCGGCGAAGTTTGAAAGGACATGCACATTTAAGTGGGTATTCAAAGCCATATATTCTATTTTTTCTACTCCTATAAATGTTGTTCTTCATTTGAATTTCACAGGATATATATGTGACATTTTATGATTTACCAGTCTAATTATTTTAACAAAAAACAAAATGGCTTTCCAACAGTGCTAGGTTCATTATCATACATGCATTTTAAATAGTGCAACTAAGTGTACGGTGTTGATTGGTGCCTTTTAATGCGTTCAGCGCAGAGGGGAAAAGAACGATTTTCAGTATTTGATCTGCAGATCACAAATTTAAAGGCCAACTCGTTGGTACGTCACGAGAACCGACAACAAAAGGCCTTCCAAACCGTAAAAAGACGTGCGAGGCGGCGACAGCGTGGAAAAAAAAACAAAACGCATTTTGGCAAATCAAATCTATCTACAGGGTCAACTCTATTCTTGGGGGTTGCCTATCATCATCCTTCGGGGAGCGTGATGCGACTTATTCCAGTTTATAAAAGCTAATGCAGGTAAATAACAAAGAGCAGACTGCAAAATGCTTGACACTAAGCTTCCCGGCACACTAGCCAGCTCGAGTGGGCGAGAAATGAACCTTGTTATGTGTCCTGACACTGGGCCCTGCTCCCCGGCAAATAAAAACATGCCTCTCACTTACTGGCTGCCTGCGCTCGCAGCCCCATACATCAGCATTATAAAGGAGCTCGGCAGCCTCAAGGTCAGCTCAATTTCCTCCTGCCGTTATGAAGTATCAGAATCACAGCAAGAGGGGGCAGCCACACACATGTAAAGAAATGATTTAGGGAGCGAGGGAGGGGGGGGAGAGGAGAGGAAAAGAGGAAGGAGGAAAGAAAAAAAAAAAAGGAGGAGGGGATTTGGAGTGTGAAGGAGAGGTGGTGTGTAATACAATAGGGAACTGTGACAAATCACCAGGAGAGAACCAGCCTCTTCAGCAGCAAGGATGTGTGAGTGTGGACATTTGTGAGAAAATGTAGAGCGCATTAAGCCTACTTGTTCATTCGACGCACTAAGAATATAGTCGCCCGCAGTAGAAGTAATAGGATTGAGCAGATTCTGTTTAACAACCTGATTCCACTCGTGTAATCGCTCAAGTGTAGTCTGCAAAAAGTACTCGGCAATTAGGCCCGCTGAAATATTGTTAAAGAAAAACGTGAATACGTTGTTTACCGTTGGGCTGTAATTAAATTCTGAGCTGTTACATGGGAGGAACGGCAACCTAATGCAAACCTAATGCCTTTTTTTTTATACCCTTTTGAGATCTGAGCCCATTCATCACATGCCCAAGCAATTTGATAAATTACACAGAAGCATGAAAGCTGATCATAAGCGTAGCAGAGTTGCGGTGCCTGTGTGTGTGTGTGTGTGTGTTTGCCTCTGCCTGAGTAGGCAGTCATCCTTGGCTGCCTCGCTGGCTGAGGTTTGACATCTTCAGCAAAGAGCCTGGGGAAATAACAGCAAATTCACTTAATGGCACCACCTCATCATACAGAGAGAGGAGACAGAGAAGGAGAGTTTCTTGAGGTGTTACAAAATGGCTGTGTGCTCTCAGCGGCGGCAGCGCCGTCTCCGCTTGGCGCTGGTGGGGGGGTGGGGGGTGCAGGTGTGTGGGTAAACACAGAGTGCATTGAGATCCATCACGGGCCCCGGTCGGCCAACAGCTGTAATTTGCAGTCAACTCTGACCCTCTGCACAAAAAAAAAAAAAAAGGCAGCCAGCCTGCGCTGCCTCTGCAGAGCTTTTTGTGGTGACAGCACAATCTGGCTCCGTGTGTGTGTGTGTGTGTGTGGTCGCACGCGTGTGTGTAATGATCTGTGCGTGCATAGTCAAACACGCACGGCTAAAAATCAGCCACAATGTAGACGGCTGCATGTGTGTGCGCGCTCGTCGGGGCAGGTGTAAGTAAGCGTGCGTGTGTGTGTTTGTGTCTGCAGGGAGCGTTACAGAGCCAGAGGTGTAATGGCCCCACTCCATCTTTGTGTGAGGTATTGCAGAACAATCCAGAGCAGAGCAGAGCACAACAGCAGCTGGGAGGAAGCCTGGATTGGATAACGTCTCAGGGTAACAGCAGGTACGCTATCAGAGCAGCCCCAATCACCTCTGGGCTATTTTCAGAGCCTCTGACCCCAGCGTGACTGGCTGGATGACATCTCCGTGCCAACAACAGGGGAAGAACACGACTGGGGAGTAGAAGAAGAAGAAGAAAAAATAGAAAACACGCTGCTGATGCTTCCTCACAGCTGCATTTTCTATTCCAGCAGCCCTGCTATTGTGGAGCTTTTTCATTAAAAACGATTCAATCAATAATCTAGCACGCCGTTTCTTTTCTTTTGTCTGTTTTGTTGTTGTTTTTTTTGATAATTTACCCAACAGAGATAACACTCAGAGTAATAAACTGCCACGTAAACACTGCCTGCAATTACCTCAATCCAACTGGGCATCGTCACAGAACAGATCACAAGGTGCGTTTCAAATGTCTTTTCAGCAGAGCTTTGGATGTGGACTTTAATGAAACGATGATTCACGGCTGAAACTGACAGTAATGAAAATACGGGAGAAATTAGACGGTGTGTTCTTTTCTCAGCTTCCATGTAGCTGCGAGATAAAAAACACAAACCCCGTTTTTTTATTCCCAGAACAACAAGGAGTTAAACACCTCCTAGGATCTCAAAATGATCAACTATCTGCTAGTGATTCCCGCATGATTTACCCTATACTAGGGAAGTAACGATTGGCTTAGCTCACGAGACGAGGCTATATACAGTATACTGGGCGCACCAGAGGGAGACGAGGTTTAAGCAATGTTTTAGGAAAGCTAAGACTGTAATCAGCGTAGAGTCATTCATCGGGTATGACTGGTCCATGTATTGCTGCTTTTATACAGGTGCCATGCTAATGTGGTCCGAATGCAAATCAGGCATTAAACCTTCTTGTATCTTCACAGTTTCATGAATCTCAACCCCAGTTATCCTGTTCAGTATTTTTTGATTTATTTTTTCAGCTGGTGATCAAATGCAGCCTGGAAGATTAGCTTGCCAGGGTACTCTTCAGGTTCTCACATATCTGTATCTTATCTGCCAAGTACTGAAAATGCTGCCACATAAACTATACAAACGTAAAGGAGGCTTCTTCAAAGCTTCTGTAGTCAAACAAGCAACCTTTAAAGCAGCAATAAGTAATAATGACACCTAGTGTTTCAAATCAGAATCACAACAGCCTATTATGCCGCTTCATCAACGGCCCTGCTGCTGTGAAACTCCACTGAATATTTACGAACACAGGACAGCTATATGATGCTGTATTCTTTTCTGTTTCTGGTCTACTTCTCTTACTGGCCTCCATGTTAGCAGGCTGCTGCTCTTTTGCCAACAGAAATTACCAAATGCTAGCACTCTGGTTTGGGAACTCATATGATTGGGAACCAGGAAGTAAACACGGGCTACCGAAGTAGTCTTGCACCATACGTCTAATTCTGAAAGGAGACAAACCTTGACTAAGGCTACGTTCACACTGCAGCCTGAAGTGACCCAATTCCAATTTTTTTGCCCATATGCGACCTGTATCTGATCTTTTTATGACAGTCTGAACAACACAGATCTGATCTTTTCAAATGCGACCCAGGCCACTTGGATATGTGGTCCTGAATCCGATACGTATCTGATCTTCTCAAATGTGACCTGTGTCTGTACGGCCGGGTCGCATTTATCCGACTTGTACGTCACCGATACTCGACAAACGTCACTATTCTGCGTCCTGCTGTGCAGAAGCGGGAAGAAAAACGACACCCATAGAGGACTATAATGAGGAGAGCAGTCAATGGAGAGAAAGCTCTGCTTAGAAAATAAATTAATGACCGCAAAATGCGCGCCAGCATTATAATACATGTTTACTTCCACAAACACTGAGGACGCTTGCTACGTGTGACGTCATCGCGTCCTCGAGTGCGCATGCAGGACACTTAGGTTGAACGCATTCAGTTCACACAGGAGATCACATACAAGTCGCATATATTTGGAAATGTGAACGACCACGCAAAAAAATATCAGGTTTCAGAAAAAAATCGGAATTGAGCATTAAGACCTGCAGTGTGAACGTAGCCTTAGAGACACTGTAGATGGAGAGGGCCGATTGTTTAAAGGGAATGTTACTTCCATCCTGGGTGACAAATGATTTTTGCTCATTTTACAGTACATTCCTTACTTTTTGCTTCCTTAAGTGGGACATATCATGCAAAATCCACTTTTTTAGCCCTTAAATACATTTTGTCTCCAGGATTAAGAAAATTTAAAGTTGATATCTTTAGATAGATATGTGTAGACTCCTTTATCTTCTTCTTTCAACTTACAGGACTTAAACCATGTGTAGCTAACATGGACTTGGGTGTAGTGGTGCCCATGGTTGGAGAGGTCAGGGGAGGTTAGGGAACACATTATGATGCTGCTGGTCATAAAGTTATGCCTTTATCAGTTCTCTGCATTGTATTAGTTGCATAATTTATCATGCACATACATCTATTGGCTTTTATTCTTCCCATTAAGATGATGGTAGATAATGAAACGGATGATTTAGTACCAAGGATGACATTTACCTTTATTATTAACTAACGGGCAAATTAATTTCTTAATTATCTAACTATTAATGAAAAATACAGACAAAGGAATCCCAGAGTATGTTTTGCATCCAAACAGATTGATTTTATTCCTCAAGAGGGGAGGTACATGCGGTTGACTGAGATTCAGAATTCATCACAGAGAACATTATTTTGAATGATTTTCCAGGTAAAACGCGGGGAACATTCGCCAGTAAACGCCATAGCATGAGAACAGGAGGTGTAGTGAGTGTTAATAGACCAGCTGATAACAGGCTATATGTATCGGTGCTGCTGGAGGAAGATGGATGCCTCCTGGAGCGTCGCTCTTATATAAAGCCTCATCCACTCCCCTGTTACTCTGCACGCCTTCCCACTATTTGGCTCCCCGCGGTTAGCTTGTCAGCACCCCCCCCCCCCTCCATCTCCTCTCTGTGCACCTGCGAGTGACACTTGGACTGCTCTGTCACCCACCTCTCCTCATTTCACCCCGAGGAAAATCCTCAGCCCCGCCCCGCTAGCTCCGTGCACCCCCCATGGGGCCCGGGACAATTAAAACTGGGCAAGGGCTCAGTCGATCTATGGAGTCTGAGTCTCAGATGGGACCTCGCCTGTACGGCTGCAGATGTGAGTGGATTTCGTCTCGTGAGCACCTCCTCTCTTCCCGAAAACAATAACGTGCGAGTGTCTGTTGTACTTGAGCTCAACATTCCCTTATGTCCAAGGTGATGGCAGCGCATCAACATCCTGAACGCTGTGCAGCCTGGACGGAGCGATATATTTGGGCTTACAGCGTTCAGACATCGCCCGGGTGCATATCCACCGCTGTATTCCAGTGTCAGCCAATTACAGGCCCTGCCCCGACTGCCCTTGACTATATTCTCTAGCCCCGCTCCACAATCCGTGTCAACCCCTCAGCGCTGATTTTTTTTGCCCTCCTTTGCTGCTTCTCCTTTTGCAGAGAATCTCTGTCTTTAGGGCGTGAAATATTAAGCAAACCTATCTAGATACACCTTCAGGCACAGAATAGGAGCCGTCTCCTGAGCCAGGTAAGAGGCAGAAAAAAAAAAAAAAAAGAAGAAAGAAAGAGCAAGGGGGAGAAAATGCAGGAAGGGCTGGTGTAATATGCCTTCAACATTATTAAATCATTTCCTCCCTCGGCGGTCCCAGGGTGGTCCCGGGTTCTGTTATTCTTCAGTCAGGGTTCAGCAGGCTCGGCTCCTAGGGTTGAGTCTGGCTGCTCTCCTTACCCTGTGCCGCACTAAGCAGGCGTCAGGGGAGTTTCCCCTCAATTAGGCAGAGGTAAAGTAATGCCTCTCACTGTGGCAGCGCCGTGAATACATTAGTCTAGCTGTCACATAAGGCTACAGCATCGAGATGTGTGGAGACGACAGACAGCTGTAGATTATGCAAAACTACTGCAAGCCCTGGAAACATTTCAAAGTAATACTCTAACCAGCATGTATATATATATAATAGCCTAAAGCATGCTATTTTAAAAAACCCTTTAGCTTGAGTGCGCTGCAAAAACAGATATAAAAATAAGTAAAATGTTCTTAAAATTAGTGTATTTATTCTTGATTTGAGCAGGTAAATAAGACGATTTGCCAATGGAATAAGAATTTTGCACTTAAAATAGGAACAATTCATCTCAATCATCTTATTTCAAGTGCAAGTATGTCTAATTATCTTATTTTAGGGGTCAAATACTCATTCCATTGGCAGATAATCTTATTTACCTGCTCAAATCAAGGATAAATACACTAATTTTAAGAACATTTCACTTATTTTTAGATCCGTTTTTGCAGTGTGGGAAAAAAAAAAAAAACTAAAATAAGTAGGTAAGCCCTCAACGTTTTTCACAGTAAATACGTTTCCAAAGGCACCAGTTCACACCACATGTTGGTGACGACCCGAGTACAAGGAAATCCAAATCAATAAGTCTATAAATTATGGCGAAAAGCCACAGAGAATAAGAAATGACCATGAAATGAGGTGAAAAAAGGGAAAAGAACATCTCTTGGGCATCAACTGCTGACGTCCAGGTGATCCTTTCAAGGCTTCTGGTAGAAAATACAAAATGATGATCAGAAGAGCTGTCCAAGATGCAAGGCAGGCACTGCTGTTTCAATGAAACTAATAAGTAATGCACTCAACCACTGTGGCCTCGATGCCCACTCTGCTGGAGAAAACCCCCTGTGGAAAGCTTGTTCAAAGTTTGCTGTATAACATTTCGGAGTTTCCCCCAGAAAACCGGCTGATCCTGACGGTAGCAGTAACGGGCCGGACAACATAAGCATTAAGTTTACAGCTTCAGCTTTGCAGATACAGGAGCTTTATTGACCTTCTCATGTGGCTCTCAAACATCCGTATCGTACTGTTAGCACTGTTCAGCAATTGCTTATCTTATCTGTCTGCCTGGGAAAGTTTCTCCGAACAACGCTTTTGTGTTTATCTTGTCTATAAAGAGGGTTCTTGTTTTCCTCTAGCTGTTCCTCACATGTTAAGCCGACTTTATGGCTTCCAGCAGCGGCGGCTCATTATTTGGGTCAGGTGAGGGGCTGCATTCATTTTTTAGTATCAATTATAGTATTTTGACAACCCTACTGTATACCATTTTTGGCAAATAATACAGTGGGGCAAACCCTGTAGTTGGACAAGCAAATATAAAACTGGGAGAGTAAAGTCTGGTCAGATGAGACCAAACCTATATACACACACACGTTTGTATACCACTATACAAACGCTGAATTTTGGAGGTGGATTCATCATGGTGGGGGGGCTGTTATTTCAGTGTGTGGCAGGTAATCACCCTTTCGTCAAATTCTAAATGATAATCAGAAGAGTTATCCGAGAGGGAAGGGCCACTAGCTACAAAAAGACTGTGCTGGGACATTTTTAATTAGAATCTGCCATCACCCACCAGGAGGCTATCAATAAAATGAGGAGGGGAGGGGAGGGGGGTGGAGGCATGGGGGGGATTATTCAGCAAGACCTTGATGTCAAACAAACATCGATGGAAAATCTCAAGTTGTTTCGGAGAAAGAAAACAAAGCTGTCTGAATGGACCGGCCAATCTCCAGACTTCATTTAAAAATCTATAGAAATACAGTAAGATCAGAAGTCCTCACTGAAGTTTATACCATCCTTATGTAGAAGGAGGGTATAAACTCACACCCAACTAAAAGGACGGGACTACTTTCACCACACAGGGGACATCTTGAAGTCACCATTAGCAAATCAATGCTTTTCTACTTAGTATGAAACAAATGTCAGTAGCCATGTTCAATCTTTCCCATTGTCATTCTCCAGTGTTATACATGCTTTAATATATGAACCCTTTTGCTTAAACCTATTTGCATTGGTGGGTAACTTAGTTTTAATTTAATCTCAGTAGTCTTTTTATCGATATATACACAAAGGTACGTTTAAAAAAAATTTGAATATCCTGAAAAAGGTAAAAAAAAAATGTAGAAAGTGAAACTATGTATGAGTTTCACTTTCACTAATTACAGAAAGTGAAACTCATACATAGAGTCATGACACAGAACAAATAAAGGCATTGAATATTTCACTAATTGTATTGATATTGGTTCACGGAAAAACCCTAAATTTGTTTCAGAAAATTTGAATACTGTAAAAATTTACTGGAAACTGATGGTCTCAAACCCTAATGAGCAAATTCACTTAAAAACACCTGCAAAGGCTTCCTGAGCGCTGCATGGTCTCTTTTCTGGACCTCTGTGCAGTCAGCAGTCTTTGCCATGATTGTGCAACCTAAACACCCAGACTGACAGTCAGCGACACCCTTCACAGGGAGACTAAGCTACAAAAAGGTCAATGCTACAGAAGCTGGTTGCTCACAGACTGCTGTTTCCAAGGACATTAAAAGGAAGTTTAGTGGAAGGTGAAAGTGTGGTAAGAAAAGGTGCAGCGGCAACATAAATAACCGCAGACTTTAGAGGATTGTGAAGCAAGAAGCTTGTTTGGGAGCTTCCTAAGGAGTGGACTGAGCCTGGATTCTCAGTCATCCTGGTCATTATCAATCCAAAAAAAAAAGGTTAAAAAATTAAACAACTGGACTTCTATTCTGAAGATGAAGACGTTTCGCTCAGATGTTTGAGCCTAACGACTCTCCATTGTTATGGCGATCAGTTCCAAGTGAGTTTACATGTGAATCTAAGCTCTAATGAGGCCTCCTCAGCAGGTCTATAAAGATTTGAACTCCCCCACTACTCCAGACATTTTGAATTGAGAAAGATTCCTGGATGGGAAGCGAAACGTCTTCAGCTTCAGAATAGAAGTCCTGATTTATTTTTTTCATCTTTTTTGGATTCAAGAGTCATTATGCACAGACGCGTCCTACACATGGGCTACTAATGTTCAAAGCCTCGTGCCAAGCCACTCCTGAACGACAGATATCACCAGCGTCTTTACCTGGGTTAAAGAGGAAAGGAACTGGGCCGTTGCTCAGTGGTCCAGGGTCCTGTTTTCAGATGAATTTAAAGTTTGTATTTCATTTGGAAGTCAAGGTTCCAGAGTCTGGAGGCAGAGTGGAGAGGCACAGGGTTCTGTGTCATCTGCTGCCGTTGGTCCACTGTGTTTTCTGGAGTCCACAGTAAACGCAGCCGTCTACCAGGATGTTTTAGATGCTTGCTTCTGCTGACCAGTTTCACAGAGATAACAATTCAATTTTGCAGCAGAACTTGGCACCTGGCCACACTGCCTAAGGTACCAGAAGCTGTTTTAATGACTGTGGGAGTACTGTGCTTGATTGGCCAGCAGCCTGCCTGAACCCACACACAGAATCTATGG
>NC_046361.1:18987279-19016947 GCF_011125445.2 Fundulus heteroclitus
ACTCAAACCCCCATCTCAGGATTAGAGTGCATAGATTTTAGGTTTAAAGTATACACAATTGGTAAATAATGGCACATTTTTTTTAAACAGGATTACAATTCTTGGTTTTCCTTACCAGAACAGGTAGCAGCAGAGCCATGTAGCCTCCACAGAAGATAGCAAAGAAGACAGCGTACACCATCAGCAGTATGTAGGAGGTGGCCAGAGGGGAGAGCATATTGACCAAGCCGCAGAGGATCAGGTAGGCTTTGTGGAAGTGATATTTATGAAACAGGTTCCTGTCGGTCACCCAACCAGAGGCCAACTGGGCGATGGTCTCCGTGATACCTGTAACAGAGGCAAAGGTGAGAAGCTCAAAGAAAGTAAAGGTAAAATGGATCAAACTAAGAACTTCCACCATTTTTGGTCTAGAAACACATGAACCAACTTTTCTGAACTCAATAGGTCAGAGGTTTGGGACATTTGATGTAATGCAGGAATAAGGACACACTTGTAATTCCTTTGAAGTGACCTTTTTCTTATGCAAGTCGTTGATAAAAATCATAATCAGCAGGTCAGACCTAAAACAACAGCAAATTGGTATCAGCCCAGAAAAAAACCTGATTGGTGCATCTCTAGTTACCCAAGAAATGTTTTCTATTTCTGGTGGGACTTATATAAAAAGTTATTGATGCTACAACAGAATCATGTGTAGACCTTGACTGTGTTTCTGTATCGGAGGTCAGGGATATTTTAAAGAATCTTGAATAAAGTTTGAATTATGATCCTTTTAGAATTTCCTACATTTTATGCACATAAGGAAAAGGAGTCTGAATGTGAGCGCCATCTCTGAGTGTGATTATCTAAGTAGATGTGAAAGGTTTCTGGTTAAAGGATGTGACAAATGACACAGACCCAGTCATAAATTGTGGTTAATAGTTATTCACACCATCTGATTTGACTGATTGTTGGTTCTGCTCGAGTATGATGACGGGGCGGATTATGGACTTTCCTCTGCTGAGGTCAACTGGAATGTGATCGGCAATGCGGAATCTGCAGTGGTGTATTGACCGTTGCAGGAATAGCTACAAGCAGGCAGCACTGAGCCATTGATCAATGAAACAAGCTGGTTCTCTGCATATTAGAGTAACTCCTGATACCCTTTGTGGAAACTTAGCGGTGCCGTTGCACTGGATCTTTTAAAGTC
Source organism: Fundulus heteroclitus (assembly GCF_011125445.2). Classification (NCBI taxonomy): domain Eukaryota; kingdom Metazoa; phylum Chordata; class Actinopteri; order Cyprinodontiformes; family Fundulidae; genus Fundulus; species Fundulus heteroclitus. The sequence continues at coordinate 18,988,466 of NC_046361.1, forward strand.
TTTAGTTTCTAAGACTTTAAGAGAACGCCTCTACACTCTACCTAACAGGACCCGAAACCTCTGCTTCCATCGAGGTTAAAGAAGACGGCATGAGGCAGCTGTGCCGTGTTTATTTGTACTGTGTCCTCCTTTTGAGATCCAAGAAATGTCCCGGTGTGTCCACTGCTTGCACACTGACGAGATGCGCGTTTGTTTGTGTGTTTTAGCCTCAGCAGGTTGGTTTAGCCCTGCAGCTGTTCCTGTTCAAACTCACCACAAAGCTGTTTAAATTTGGCCTCTCCAAGTAGCAGCACCTCAAGCCAAGTGCATCAGGGACGTTGGTTCTTTCCTTTACCCTCCACTGTATCAGCGAGTAAGACATTTTTAGGGTTGGTGCTATGCCGGACTAACTGTCTGACCCTAGCTAGCTTGCAAAATTGTCAGTCCTTGGTATTAAGAAGGACTGAAGGGCAAGAAGAAACGCCAGTCAAGATTCTTTAAACAGGGACAGTTTGTCACAAGACTAAAGCAAAGGGTTATAAAAGGCATGTTGGTTTTCCCAGCTCCTCTAAAACCACTGCTGGCTTCACTCGCCTCCTTCTTGCTCATCAATACCCCTCTGCAAAGTATCACCCACTTCAGGACTGGACTCAGACAAAACCGGGACCTCCTCTTGTAACCACGCCAACAACTTTACTCTGTTAGTCGTTGCTTAGCGACTCCAGTCGGCTCCAGTTTCGGAGGGGTGACAAGCACACTGACCCAGATGACAGCGGCCTCTCTTTCCCCCGGCCAAGTCGATGACAACGCTGGGTTTGAGGAGAAGAACAGCGGGTTCTGGGGGTTTGCAGCTTTGTGGTGTGCATGGCACCCGGTCTCTTTTTCCTCTTTATTAACAGAGCAAGAAAAAAAAAAATGCATCGGAGTAAAAAGAATCCATCTTTCCTGCTGTGCGCTGGAACGGGGCTCATCAGTGTTAGCCCAAGGAGCATTAAAGAAAATTCAGACGTTTCCAGCGCCTTGCATCCTGTATTTATGCCCTCTGAGCTTTTTCAATTTCAACCAGAAACTTTAATTTAAATAAACATATGGTGTAACCAATTTCCATCAGAAGTCCTCTAATTATAATTTCTGTGAAGGCCTCAGAGGTTTGTCATAGAACATTAGTGAACAAACTGCTCCATGAACACAACAGACAGGTCAAAGATAAAGTTGTTTAAAGAAAGGAAACAATATCCAATGCTTTAACAACTCCACAACATTAGTTTAATCCCTTCCATTAGTATCATCCAGGCACAACCAAAACATGGCCGACAAGGTGACAGTCGGAGCTTGAAGAGTATCAATCAGTGAAGCAGCCAAGAGGCCCGTGGTAACTTTGGAGGAGCTGCAGTGATCCATGGCTTAGGTGGGAGAATCTGCTGACAGGACAAACATTAGTTATCCACACATTTTGTCTTTATGGAAGAGTTGCAAGGACAAAGTTGTCGTTGAAACAAAGACCATAAGAACTCCAGTTTAAAGTTTGCCACAAGCCGTGGACAAAGCATGGTGTCCATGGCTTGGTCCGATGACACCAAAGTAGAAGTTTGTGGCCTACATGTGAAATCTTATCTGCAATAGAAAAGTAACGCTGCATATGAAACATGGAGGTGGGAGCAGCATGCTGTGGGGAAGGCTTTCTTCAGCAGGAAAAGCAAACTGGTCATACTGGCTTTAACCAAATACAGGAAAATCCTGAGAGAAAACTTGTTTGAAACTACAAAAGAGACTAAGGCGGGGGTTCACCTTCAGCATGACAATAAACCTAAAGTTAAAGCCAGAGCTACAATGGTTTAGATCAAAGCACATTCATGTGTTAAAACGGTCCAGTCAAAGTCCTGACCTCCGTCCTACTAAGAATCCATGGCTAGATTTGAAAATCAATGTTCACAGATGCTCTCCATATAAATAACAATGACCACACATTGTAGATGTGCAAAACTGGTTTAGAGACCAAAGGTGAAAGACTTGCAGCTGTAATTGCAGGAAAAGGTGGTTATACAAAAAATATGATCTCAGGAGAGCTAAATTTAAAAGCTTCCCACACTTTTCAGATTAGCATTTGTAAATACTTTGGAAACTATATATCCTCTTCCTTCCCTTTTATAAAAATATTTTTTTCTTGGTCTGTTATGTAAAATACCATAAAATATAATTGAAACTTGTGGCTAAAATGTGAGAAAACTTCATAGGGCAGGAACTTGTCACAATCCTTTTGTAGACTAGCTATTTTAGAAGCCCTTTGCTAGTTAATTTTAGCAGTTCTTGTGTAATCCTCTACAACTGAGCGGTATGACCTGAATCTTTGTTAACCCGTAAGTGTTGTGCAGTATTTTTAACTTCTATTTCCATCAATTTTTCCCTTTTTTCGGCTGGCTTGTGGTATTTCCCAACAAAAGCTAATAAAAAAATGCCAAATTTTTTCCTTGTAGTATTTAGTTTTTTCAACTTTCCATGCATCTTGTGTCCAATCATCAACATGAAGGCAAAACTTCACTTTAGTATATAAGAATTTGATAAAATTTTAATATCCCTCTTGTGACACCAGGAACAACCCTTATTATTAAGATTAATTAGAGAAAACTAAAGAGTGTTTATCCACTTCTGCAAAAGATACCAGTGTTCAGAGTTGGTACTCTATCTGAAAGTTTGCAGACAACCAAGTGTCAATGATACATTATACATTATAAAACATAAGTGCTTAAATGCAAAGCGGCATTTCAATTATTCACACTGCCTGACAAAGCAATAATAGAATTACATGTCCTTGTGGTTGGCGGTCAAATGTTAATGCCGTTTTCTGGTCATATGGAGGGGCCTCATCAATTGTATACTGCTAAACCCACCCATCCTGGTCAGTGGACCAAAGTTCAGCTTTTATGTAAGCGCAATCATTACATAAGACTGCAGAGTCTGAGCAGCTCACAAATAATTAATGCCTAAAAGTTGACTGAGCACTTCTTTTGCATCACTTAGAAGATCCAGATTGGAAAAAAAAAAAAACGAGATGGTCCTACCTCTTCACAGGCACTGCACAAACCACACGATTAGCCAAAAAAGATATGAAGCGTGTTAGAGAAGGGCTCTGTCAGACTTGTAAACTCTGTGTGGCTCTTTGTTTTATACTATAGTGATCTATAAAAACCCACCAGCTTTGTCTATCATAATAGGAGAATATGTTAAAGTCTAACCAGTTAAATAAATATATATTCTGGCATAAGGGCAATAGACAGGTTATATAGTCCTTTAAAGAGTATAATATCAAGCTTGATAATTTCCCTTAGAAGAATATGCTGTAGTAGAATCCTAAAAGAAGAATACAACTAAACTGAGCACTTTTTTCTTTTTTACATGTTTTAAAATGGTCAGTAAATGGTGATCAGTTACTCTAATTGTCTGGTTTCTATGTATTGAAGGCTTTCTTCACGAAAACCTCCTGTCTCTGGTTCTTACATAACAATACTGTTGGTTCAAATTCAGGTGTCTATGTTAGCAAATTCTAAAGAGGTAATCTTAGTTTTTTTTCTTTTGCAGAAGGACACGTATGCTACATATTATTGCTGATACTGCTGAACCACCCACCACCTTCTTAGCCCTAAGTAGAAACTGCATCTACACGTTTTACTTAAACCGAAAGGATCTGATGAGTTGTCCACCAAACACAACCAAATATACTCTTCCGGCATTCCTCTACCTCGTAAACATATTTAACAATCTGAGCAAGGTTCTCACTAAGAGCAGTTGTTTTCTATTTGCATTCTTAGAAAAAAATCATTGTTACTGAGTGATTTTTCTGGTGTTGGACCCGTCCACGTTAACAAAAGTCAATGCAGGAGCAGTCTTTCTCTGTGTAAAAGATCCCCTGGGATTTTCTCTGAAATTATCTTTACAGGGCTTTCTTTTACAAACTTTTAAATTTCATTAGTTTACCAAATTAATACATAGAGAACAATGTTTTTTTTTAAGGTTACAGAGATGCTAAAAGTTGTGTTTTCCGTTAAAAAAACAACAACCAAACAAACGGAAATTAGATGTCTTTCCCAAACAACAAAACCTTTGTCATGCTTTCCACAAGTAAGTTGAATATTAAGGGAAATTCAAAGACTGATGTTAGTCTCACCTGCTACAGAGATGATGAAAGAGGCATCCATGGCATCGATCCCCAGGTTTCTGGCCCTGGCAGACAGGTGGAAGTACGGGATGAAGTAGGCCAGTTGACTGAACACCAAGGACCAAGTGTAGATGCAAAAGAAGGGGTCCTTCAGTAATGAGAAATCCAGTACTTTGTCTTTTACGACTGCCACCTCAGTCGGCACACTGGCCTGTAAAGGAACTCCAATGGTTGTGGACCTGTTCATGCTACCATTCATCTCCGCCGGGCTGTCTGGGGTTGCAGGCTTACACTGACCCGAGTCATGTTGGGGCTCGTGGCCATTTATGTTATTTAGGACCAGTTTAGTCAATTCAGGGTTCAGTGACTGGCTCTCATGTCCATGAATGCATTGTCCTCTCAAGTTTTCAGTGTCCCTGTCAGGTGAAGGAGAGGGTGGGAGGGAGCCTGATTTGGAGACACCATTGGTTAAAGGAGGAGAGCTACTCAGGCAGTTTTTAGGGTAGTCCTTCTCTGCAGAGCTCTTCAGGGAAATGGCAGGGCTCTTTTGGATGGGCAAAGAAGTAGGGTTTAAAAGAGGCGGCTTCACATTGATGGGTCTCAGAAGCATCCCGGAAGCCACCAAGTTCAGCATGAGGCCCCCGAGAATCAGCATTGCACCTAAGGATGAAAAACCAAACCCACGACATGAAATTTACTGACCGACAAAGCGTTCATTTAAAGAGTTATCCCACGTACCTTGCCAAGCATACTGATCCAGAAGCAGCTGGGTGAATGGAGCCAGGGCAAAGGTCAAACCCATTCCAGATCGGCCAATCGCATATGCTGTTGCCAGGCGTTTTCTGAAGTACAGCGCTGTTATCACTGAAAACGACTGGTATAGTAGTGCAAAACCCATTCCTGACAGGAGAAAAATAGGTTAGTGGGATGAATCTCTGTTTCATTCTGGGAACAATAAAGTCTTAAAAGTAAAAAGAATCAAGAAGCAATTATTTCATCCAAAAAACAGCAACAACACAACTTATTTTCACAAACTTAAACTCACCGACTACCACTCCCATGCTAATGTAGAGGTATACCACACTGCTGGCAAAGATGCTTAAGATGAAGCCTCCACTAACTAGCACTGCACCGGAGATTGAGGTCACCCTCGGTCCCAGCTTGGCACAGGCCACAGAGGCAAGGGGCGCTGCAGGAGAAGATTTTACACGGAGTTGGCTCTTTGGACATATTTTCCCCCTCTCAGTTATAAAACATCTAATTATTGCTGGTAAAGCTATTTCAAAGGGTTGACATGAAAAACAAAAAAATATATATATATTTGTTTTTCTCCAAACCTCCAGAAAGTCGTAAACTAGACATGATGGAACCGATCCAGCTGATGCTCTCGGCTGAGCCGCCAAACTCATCTTGGAATGCCACAAAGAAAATCCCAAAACTTTTTAATGTGCCCATCACAAGCACATTTACCTGCAAATACACACAGATGCCAATATACAGAAACGTCAACAAGTCATGTTTTTATCCACTGCCTCATAGCGTAGCGATATGTAAAACACACATGTGAGCTTGTGTAATCAAGGAGGTGAATTCTACCTAAACCTCCTCAACACAATCCATGTAACAAATACCCTTCAATGAAGTGTTTGTAGTTGTTTTTTATTTTACAATTTAACATATATCTATACAGCAAAAGATTTAACTGAAAGTAAGCTTCATGTCAAATCAAGTACTAAAAATGCAAAAAAGAGAAAGAATAAGAAGACGTAAAATGTCCAAAGTAGGATTTTTACTCAATCACACACCTCTTCATGCTTGTGCAAGAGTGTAAACTAGCAGAAGTAGTATTGCAATAATCAAGGTGAAGAAAAAAATATGCAATGTTTTCAGATACTCATGCTACACCTTTTTATCAATTAGTCTAAGTTGTTTTTCTGTTTTTGTTTTGAAACTTCTTTAGGGGGAAACATTAGGCTGCCTTCAAGTAATTATCGGCACTGTAGATATATCGGGGATACTGGAATTTGTGACAAATTGTGATAGAAATTTTGAAAAAATAATATTTCAGAAATCAGATCAACATACCAAGAAACAATGGAGGACCACCATCCAGCCCCACCCTCCATCTGGAGGGTCCTCATACTGAATCTCTTTCTCCTTCTCCTTCTTTGTGGTCATTGCATCTCTCCCGAACAGGTTCATTGTGGCCTTTGTTTCACTGGAAGCAAATAGAAAAATTATTAAAACACATATTGATTATCAAACAGCATTTTAAAGTTATGTACCAGATGTTTTTTTTTCTTAGGTTTTCCCACTGCATAGTCACTGATGATTATTTCTGTGTAATAGTCAAAGGTTTTTGCATATATATTAAAAAAAAAAATCTAAGCGGCAATGAATGTACATTCTTTCTGTATTTACTCTCAAAATAAAATAAAATAAAAAGAATCCAAGTAATTTCAGAGGCGGTAAAAGGTTGTGGTGTTTTATATCAATATTGCGCTATGACACAGAAGAACACTCTTAAAGCCCAGATATCTCCACTATTCAACAATTTGCAGTGTATTATAGTACCCAGACATTATTGAAAAGATATTTACTTATTAAATCAAATAATTAATATAAAGTAATACAGGGATAGCCAAACCAAATCCTAATAGTCCAATATTGGTTTGTGTTACCAAGGTATTCAACCCTGGAGATGGTGTGTTTAAAAGGGTTTTTATTTACAACAAAATAAATAGTTGATGTAAAAAACAGATTATAAAGCAAGCTCCTAAAATAATATATATTTATATATATATTATATATATATATATATTTATATATTATATATATATATATAATATTATATTATTTATATTATATATTTATATTTTATATATATATATATATTTATATATATATATATATTTATACTATATATATCTATATCTATATCTATCTATATCTATATATATATATCTATATATATATATATATATATATATATATTTTATATACACCTATATATCTAACACAAATGTCGCAAAGAAAATCCAGCTATTAATGTTTAAATCGTGACAGTCACGGTGCAACCAAGGCTAGTTACTTTTCCTCCTCTTCTGCCCTTATTACAGCTGCTCCACTGGACTGAATGTCTGAGCAGCGTTCATATTATACAAGTCTGTGTCTCTGCAGGAGCAAATATTTAATTATGCATATGTTGGGGCCTACTGCCAGCATGAACAGCATGTTCTTTTCACATTTTGCTGATGATAGTTTAACTTTCTGGTAATTCAATTTTGCCCAACGATGTATATTATTCAAGGAAAACAACACAGTGACTGATTTGGATACCCATAGGATGAAATCCAGTCTTGTACTGAAAAAACAAAGAATTGGCGCTGTGGCAACATTTCAGTTTCACATCAAACAATATGAAAAACAATGCTGAGTAGAAGAGGGGAGGCACCAGTTTTTGCTGCTCTTCAGTGTGTTGTGGATCATTAAATTGTGTAGGAGAAATGTTGCTCTATTGGTTTTCTTAAGCATTTACAGTGGATGAGCACATGCGTATCATTTTCTCTACATTTCAGTCTTAAATGGCCATTCACCAGAACCAATAATAACAAGGAACAGAAATTTGAACATGATAGAGGAGCACTTCTGCTTTCCCTTTTTAAGATTTTAAGATCACTGTGGACCCTACAACTTGACTGATTGGGTATCTGATTGGTCGGTTTCTTCTGTTCAGTTATGTCTACGATGGTTTCGCACCACTGAGCAACCAGTCATTGTAATGGTGTAACTGGCGAAGGAAAAAAATACCTTCTCAGGTAAAACTGCTTATCCAGCAACCTTCGCAGTAATTGGCACCCCAGGGAAAGTCATTTTGTTGCTGTGGTCGACGTTGTGCGCCCCAATATCCCTTTCTTTGCTGCAGTTCTCTAAAAGCGAGCTTTGCAGATTTTCTTTTAACCTCCCTTACTCTCCTCCTCGCTGCATCTGTGGTGGCAAGATCAACTTGGGCCCTGGTTCAGCCTTGTGTATCACAGTCATGCTGGTTTTAAACCATCAAATTATGGCTCTGACTGTAGACAATAGGACATTTTTTGATGAGTGATATTTTCTGGTAGCCCTTTTGACTCAGAAAGGTCCACACATGTCTTTTTTAGTCAAACGCCATGTTCTCTTGTCTTTCCAATTTTGCAGGGATGCTAAGTGAAACCATGTGTTACATTAATCCCCACCCCAGAGAAACAAGAATTCATGGGTTGCAAATATAAAGTTTGCAAGACTCTGTCTACCTTAAAAAAGTATAATAAGTATAAATAACATTTAGAATAATTAATTTATTTTAGGGCTTTTTACATCTTTAATCAGAGGTGGCAATTAATGTGGAGATGGTATGAACTAAAATTAAGGCAAAAAGGAAAACAATATGGATTCCAACTAACCAACATTTTCCCAACTTTTCCTTTCATTGTCAAGTTTCCCACCATTTTCTGCGAGCTTTAGCATCTCAGCCATTAGTAATATACACAGAGCAATTCAATACATATTATTAAAGTTAATTTATTTCAGTAACCATGTTCACAAAGTGAAACACATTACATAAGTTAAACACAGACTAATGTTTTCAAGCCTTTATTTCCGTTAACTATGATGATTTTTCACCAACAGCAAATGAAAACACAACATTTAAGATACGAACTTCACATCAGATCAATAAAACAAACTGCTGGCTTGACAAAGACTATGTTTAATACCTCCTTAAAGGTTATTTTCAAAAGATAATTTTAATCTAAAAAAACAAGTCTCATTGAAGCGCATATTCTAATTTATTGAATAGGACGGTATATAGTGTGCATTAAGACCAGTTAGACACCATCCAACTGACCAAATATATTATTGGCGTTGTGACCATATATATAGGCCTTGAAATAAGATATCAAACCAAATATTCAGTATAAGAATCTATTATAATATAACGTAAATAATACACATATAAATACACTACTGAGGAAATCTTAATGAGCATTTTTTTATTGCACAGAGCACAGAAAAGACTGAATAATCTGTTGTATTGTACTGTATACCGTGTCACTGAAGCTTTATAAAACAACTCTGTAAAACTTTTGTGCTCCAGTGATTAAGTATCAACCTGTTCATGTTTCAGGCTGTGCTGTGGTCTGACACCCAACAATCCATGGTTGACCTTGGACAGCTTTGAGCATTTCTTGGAATGTTCTTTCCCATAATCATCCTCCCAAGACTTTAACAGATCTTTAACAAACTTTGTTGAAATAACACATTGCAGGTTTTACATAATAATTAATTCATTTTACCTATCTACGGCGAACCGTGCCTCTCGCCAAATGACTGCTTGAGACATGCATGAGCCCCAAAATAATTGATCCCTTGTGGGATAATTGGATGGATTGATAGATGGATGGATGGGTGGATGGATTAGGGTGGCTGACAGGTGCAAACGTGCAGCAGATGGCTGAACATGCGGCAGACACATGAACAATGCAAAATCCAAAACACGTAAACACAAAAAACACATGCAACAAAAAATGCTGCAAGAGAAAAATGCTGCAATCACAGAAAATAGAAGCAAAATGAAAAAAAAAATGTGGTGTAGTGGTCTGGCGCAGTTCCATTTTTTTAGAGTGAGTTTTATAAAAAAAAAATTACTTTTTTTTGGTACATGCAGCATTTTCTTTAGCAGTATTTTTCTATTGCATTTTTTTTATGTTTTTGCATGTGTATGTATTGCAGTTTGCGTCGTTCTATTTTTTCTGATAGCAGCACTTTTCTGTAGTTTGACCATTTGTGGCACCATTCAGCCATTTGCTGTGGGTTTGGACCTGCCAGCCACCACAATGGATGAGTAAACAGCTGGAAACAGTGTGAAGAAAGAGCAAAACACAATGAACTGCTCACAGACTAAACTACAACTCAGCAAGATGTGCTTTGCTGGTTAAGAGAAGGAACAACACATCACTATTATTGTAATATGCCCGTATTAGTATTATACTAAATAAATCAATGACTGCTACCTTTTAACTTTAGTATTTACATAAAGACAGTGTAGTTATTTTTTCCTAACTGAATTGTGTAAATTGACACACATAGGGAAACTGTTGCATTCTGAATTTGGGTACCTAATACTACCAATTTACAGAAGCTGAAGTAGAGCATTTTTTGCAGGAATTTAATCTCGCTCTGTGTCCAAAGGATAATACAAAATCTACTAATTTAACTGGGTACAGAGGTAAAGTATGGGAATAAGAAGACATTGGATTTGATCTTGTAGAGCTGACATTATTTTATTTTGACAAATCGATTTAAAAAATTACACTCATCTATTATTTGGGCCTCTTGCTACTGATAACAAATCCTTTGTGACAAACATAGTTGGTGAAAATTATTTTTTTTTTTAAAGGATATGAAATTAATACAGGTTTTGCTGCTGTAATATGAGGGTTGGGTATACACCATGATATTACTGCTTTCAATTTTGATTTTAAATCAAATGAGCCCTAAATAAACCTTGTTGACAAGCTCATGGGCTTTGTATTTTTCTTTTTTGTTGCCTTTTGAGCTCTAAAATCTGCTAGCATCACAGTCCAAAGATGATCCAACGTGCTTTTGCTGATGTAAATGTGCTTGTTTAGCAATAAACATTTTGCTCATCAATTATCCTACATTCCAGATGTGGAAAACATCACAATAAACCAAGTTCATCCTGGTTAGAGAGGCCGACACAGTTCTTGAGAGGCAAGTAAACCAGAAGTCGTCATGTCTTGTTGTAAAAATAGACTAGCCAGTATCATTCTGCTGTACCTACTAAATAAGGCAATGTGACATAAGATCAAATATTAACCATTTGCTCCTGAAAAACAAACCAGTGGATGGATTTGAGGATGAAGCATCATATAAAGAAATTGGTGGAATTATGCAATAAAAGGGTGATGGCAAAAAAAAAATAACATTGATTATAATTTATTGAAAACTTCATCATCTATAATTATCCTGTGCAAAAATTTTGGATGACTGGACAATTTTATATGGGCAGCAATTTTCTTTTTCTTGAATAAGATGCCCTGCATTCAACCCGGAAGAGATGTTTGATACATTATGCTTTCAGGGCACATCATGCATAAATACTGAGCAGAGTAACCATAAATTCTAAATGTGTGGCAGCGAAATTGTGTAATATATTTGGTGCAACGCATTTGAGGGAGGACTCTCTAAAGGGCAAAACCTACTGCTGGCGTATAAAGCTAATTAGTCAAAGATCGAAAGTGAACGAAAAATTATGGCTCTATTAATTTTTCTTATTACAGCCCTGCTGTGTGATATCTGACCAGTGACTGGCTCCCTTTGGTGGTGGTGGGGGGGTGGGGGGGGGGAGGAGGAGGGGGGTGGTTTTAGGACTGCTGCGATGCTAGCTTGATTGCATAACCACACATCTTCATGGCATGCCCAGAGGCAGCTTGAAGGAAAGTTTGTCTATGCAGCAACATCTCGGAGGAGTTTTGTGAAATGACCTGTAATCTGAGGAGCTGGTAAGCACAATCAACTTTTTGTATGTATATATGTATGTTTGGACAAACTGACATGTGTAAGAGTTAGACCTGTATGAAAAGCCAGGACCAAATCAAGACAAAATGAGTGAACTGGATCTGTATGGTTTGACAAAAATATCACCAGCGCTTAAAAAAATATATTTTCAACAAATCATACTCACGGTTTATTTTACACATTTTGGAAAAAGGCTGCAGAGCGGCAACTACGTTATCACTAACACCTCGCAAGATGTTCCTCTCCTACCCCAGGCTTTTCTGTCTTTACCTGATATCCATATGCAGGTGTGGATTTTTGTCTGGGTACTTCGATTTCCTCCCACAATCCAAAGACATATATGCAAGGTGCATATTGTTGAAGCTCTATAGGCATAAGTGTGTGTGTGTGTGTGTGTGTGTGTGTAAACATTTGTTAGTATGCTAAGGTCTGCTAATGGTTAGACAGATAGATGTTTTTGGGATATTAAGAGATATTAACAACAACAGGTACACATTCTACCAAAACTAGCTAACAGTTTAGTCTTAGCTACGTAAAACAAAACAATGCATATACTTTTTGATAGACAATGATTAGACATCGGTTAGGTTTTCGTTTGTCCTCAGATTCCCCCAATTGCAAATGCACCAACATTGGTTGGCAACTTGGGGTTCAGTGTGTGCCCAAGGAGCGAATGGAAGCTGATATCAAACCCACAACCATCCAATTGCTTGACTACTACTGTTCCTGCTTAGCAATAGCCACACCTCTGCTGAAACAGATTTTATTTGCCACCTGGCTTCTGGTATGGATAATTGTAATCTTTTGGAAATATGCTGCAAACTTTCAACTTTTTTCAATCAAAGCAAGTGTCACGTACATATTAGTGATCCGAAAGAGAATCCCAATAGGCACTCTTCCATTGCATGTGGAAAGCCCCAAGCTCTTCAAAAGCCCGGGTCTTAGAGATGGTTTTCTGCATAGCTTGGTTGTAACAAGGGGCTATTTGAAGGTTTAGTTGAGTAGATCAGCAGTTTAGGAAATAACTCAGGCCTCCCTGTCAAACATCGATGGCACTGCCACATTCAAAGTCACTTAGATCTTTCTCCCTCATTCTGTTTGAACTTCAGCAAGTCATCTTCACCACATCTAAATGACTAGAGGCATTGAGTTACTGCTTCGCGATTGGCCAATTCATTATTTAAGTTGAGTTTAAATAACTGAACAAGTACAGATTTAAATAATGTTAGACTCTGGTAAACACCCGATTATAAGTAAAAAAAAACACAGTTGACAGAGTTCACTTTCTTTTCCCATGACTGCAAAAATGTATTTGTGCTCTAAAAGTCTTTGTTGGTGACCCCTGACTGCAAACATTGACAACAGTGTATGTCACTTGCAAGCTGGAGAAATTGATTTAGTTTATCATAATCTACAGACTGCAGACATCTCACTAATCAAGAGAAGATACAGGCAGTATGGCCAAAGGTTTTGGCTCTGGTCCAATAGGAGTCATGGAGCCACAAAGCTGAAAGTCAAAGTTTCAACATCAACTTAAAAGTCCTGTGGGCTACACTGATTACACAGTATAAAAAAAATGAAGCTATGCACCGGTGCAATAACAGAGACACTAGGTGAAACTGAGGGGGATAAATACTTTTAGGTGAAGAAAAGACAACTGGGCATTGAATAGGTCGGCTTATGGATCATGAACAGCCGACACTGAAACTCAAACTTTAGCATCATGACAAAACACAATTAGAAACAAGTTTTAGACAGCTAATATTTTGGAATGGTCAAGTAAAAGTCCCGACCTTAATCCAAGCGGAGGATTCGATTTCTTCAAAGATCTGAAGAGAACAGTTTCTGTGAGGAAGCGCTTCAACATCCCAGAGCAGAGGCTGCTCAGTACAGATGAGGCTAAAGTTCCTCCAAGCTGATGTGCAGGCTGGATCAATAGTTTACCTTTAGTTATAGTTACTGCTGCACGGGTGGCAGAAGATAGGTGCTTAAAGCTAAAGCTAATGTGCTTTTCATACTCAATATTGTTCTATTGGATGTTCTTTCTCTTGTTTAAGTAGCAGGAATCGAGAAATGAGGGCTGTAAAACAGCATTTTCCCCTTAAAAATTACTATTGAAAAAACATTTCATTATCCTGGGGCGATGTGGAAAAGTAATTATTTGCCTAAAAGACCTGAAAAAGCAACTGATCACACCCTGATCTAAAGAAATTCAGGAACAGATGAGAAATATAGTCAATGGCATCTATTAGCCTGGAAAGCGTAACAAATGTTCAATATTATTTTGTGTGTGTGTGTGTGTGTGGGGGGGGGGGGGGGGGGGTCTTTATTTGTTTGAATCTTTGCCTTGTATTTTGCTTTTTGTGCAGCACTTTGGTCAATCATGTGTTGTTTTTACACACACAGTGAGAGCCCTTATCCACACATGTAACGGGGAACCTTCTCAGTAGTGGCCGGTCTACCAAAGTTACAGAAACAGAGCATCGACGAGTTTTGCAGGAGGTCGTAAAGGAACCCAGAACATTAACCAAAGCCATGCAAGCCTCATTTGCCTACGCTGAAATCTAGTATTTCAACAATAACACAGAGACTGGGCTAACACTGCATCCATTAGAGTTTCAAGCCCAAAACCACTGCTAACAAGGTTCTATAGTACATTTCCCAAAAAACATATTTTTGGGAAATATCCAGTGGACCGATGTGATTGATGTGACCTTAACGGGCTTTTAATGCCCAAAAATCCTCCATAAGGTGAAATTAAAACATTTCTACAAAGAAAGTGGGTCAAAATACCTCCACAGTAGTTTCAAAGATTAATTTCATCATCATTTATATCATCATTAATGATAAATGGCAGTTGTTGCCACCAATGGGCCAAAGGCAGTTATTAGGTTGGTTAGATTTTTTTTTCTTAATAAATGAAGACATCATGATATAAGTTGTTTTTGAAATTTGTAAGAGGTCTGTAAGGAAAACTTTTAGAAGCCCATCTCTTTTTTTAAATGTGTTTTGAAACACCACATGCTGCTATGTTGGGAAATAACCTTCACCAAGACAACAAAAAACAATTTGCAATCCAAATCAACACATGCCCTTATTTGTTGTATAAACGCACTAATGAGTGTATGCGTCGCTCTCTAAAGCCAGCCACCATAAATAATGGGGGCCAGACCAAATCAGCAGATGTCAAATTGGCATTACAGCAGCATAAAATAAAAAAATAAAAATTCAAAGTTACAACCACTATGACATAACCCATTGAGATTAAGGCAGGGGCAGCCAGATGCGGACCAATAAGATTTTGAAATTTTTAATTAAGATACTGCCACATATAGTAGGGGAAGGAATAACGTAGCAGACATTCAAAAGGAGTGCTCTAAAAAAGACAAAAACCGATATGAAAACCTGCCCGTCAGGTTTACGTACATTCATCTTCAGAATAAAATCATTTTGGATTTGTGATATTTTAATTGAAACATTGTTTTTTTGTAGGGTGGAATGATGATTTCCCAATATTTGGAAAACCCCAGGAAATTGAACAGAAATCCTACACTTTTTAAAACCATGAACAAAATTTGGGCATAATACTGGCTGGGTTTCTGACCACTCTTCGTTTTGGAATTGGTAGAATGCATTTCTGATGTTTGACTTCCAGGTAGGCAGCTGACTTCAGAACAAACTCCTACCGTTTTTCAATGGGTCTGATGTGTGCTGAGCTAACCTTCTTTATCCATTCAAAACCCAGTTTTGATGTACTTTTTGGACCATAATCTTGTTGGAACTCCCAACTATGTCCAAGTTTCAACTGTCTTACAAAGACTCCTACCCTTTAGATGAAGAGGAAGTTGGCTGGATGCTCCAGAATAACCCAGCAACCAACGACACATGGGCTTACCATAGGACTGGCGATGCTGAAACACCAGTGTTACTGTTCAGTTAACATCGCTGACTGTGTGCGTGGTGACCAAGAAAGAAGCCCCTGCTCAAAAATCAAAACATTTGAGCTTAGCTGAAAATTGAAGTTGCTCACTTCATCACCAATATGTTCTGGACAATGGTTTTATGGTCAAAAGACACAAAAATCGAGTTATAGGGTCATAACGATGAGAAAAATGTTTGAAGGGTTCAAGGTGAGCATTTCAGTCGGGAGAAAAAAAGGTCTCATTTGTCAAGCTTAGTGTTGGTAGTGTCATGCTGTGAGGCTGTTCCATTGCCAGTATGACTGGTGTTTCCCACAAAAGTGGATGAAATAATGTAAATGTACCTGCAAATTCTCCAACTTCACCTCCAGTCAACAGCTAGATGATCAAACTTTGGACAGAATTGGTTGTTTAAACAAGACAGTGATCCAAAACACACATCATTCAGAAATAGTTTTGGAATCGATCAAGCAGGCTGACATTAAGCTCCTGGAAAAGTCATGACCTCAACATTATTCAATATTTATGGAGAATGTTTAAAAGGTGGGTTGATGGCAGGAGCCCAAGTGATTTGTATTAACCCTGTAATTCTGATAGGGAAAGTTGCCAAGCATCGAACCAGCATTATGCCAGAGGTTTGCTGATGGTTACAAAATGTGTTTGGTTTCTCTGCAACTTGCCTGGGAACAGGTGATTAAATATTGGTCGGGCTTTATAATTAATCCACCCGCAAAAAAAAAACAACGTTTAAATAAATCTTTAAAAGCTCAAAATCAATATGACTTTTGTGTCTATGAGTAGCCTCTATGTAGGTAACTTCTGACCAGCAAAATAAATACATTAGACTGTCAGGAGATTTATAGAGGTACACTTATTATGCTTCTCCATTGACAATTTCCACTCCGCACGGCTCTACTCCAGTCAATCTGTCTCTACTCCGCATGGAGGCTGTTGCATTTCCACTGATGGCTGGAGCTGTGGCTTTAAGCCCCACCTCCACACTGCAAAAACAGAGCTAAAAATAAGTAAAATGTTCTTAAAGTTAGTATATTTGTCCTTGATTTGAGCAGGAAAATAAGATGATTTGCCAATGGAATAAGATTTTTGCACTTAAAATAGGAACAAATCATCTCCATCATCTTATTTCAAGTGCAGTATATCTAATTATCTTATTTTAGGGGTAAAAGTACTCATTCCATTGGCAGACAATCTTATTTACCTGCTCAAATCAAGGACAAATACACTAACTTTAAGAACATTTTACTTATTTTTAGATCGGTTTTTTGCAGTGCAGCCATCAGTGTTGTGCATTCTGCCACTGTTAAGCGTTACTGTGTGACATTAACATGTTAAAGAAATCTGTGAACAGTGAAGAATAAAAAAAAAAGTACATAAATCGTTAAAGTAAAAACAGAAGTAAAACTATTTTAAAAAAATACAAATGTTTGTATTATTGTATATGCAAGAATGTCTTGAATCTTTTTTTCAAGATTAAAAAAAAAATGACTGGGATAAATAGCTGGATCCCAGATCAGCCTGGACAAAGAGTAGAATAAGGCCCGGCTTCTCTCTGCCTGCACAGGTAATGGGGGTGTGGGGCAGAGACAATGTGTCCCCTCCTATTCAGATTACTACCCAGAAGAATCCATATCAAACTCGCATTCTTCTCCCATAAGCTTAAACTGGAAATACCTGGTGCTCACTGATCGTATTATCTTAACTAGATCTTTGCATTTAATGCAATCAGAGCCCCAAAGGGAAACTTGAGAAAGATGAATGATCACATCAAAACTGACAAAGAATGAGGGGGAAGAATTCTTCTCTGTTTACGCCTCTAACCTCTGTAACTCGCTTTTCAGCTATTTGGCTTCTTTGTGCTTCACAAAATGAACTTTCATTTTAATTACCTTTTTAAACTTTTTTCATTTTTAAATACCTTTAATGCTGTCTTGGTATTTCCCCTGAAGGCACTGCAGGTGAAGAAAGAACTCACAGGTCCTATAGTGTCATTCTAATTGTTGGCGAAGAGCAGGTGGAAGTATGGTTTCAACCGGATCGGCTTGAAACCTGCAAAAAAAAAAAAAAAAATTGATACGGTTATTCACGGGTAATTGTGTTTTTCTGATCAGAAAGAGTGATCTAAGTGTGAAAAATAAGCAAAAACGGGAAATCTGGCTAAAAGCTTTTCACGGGACTGTATCAAATTAGCCTCTGATGAAGCCAACTTTACTTGTCGCAGGGTTATATGATGCCGGAGCTAACAAGATGCCTCTAGAGGATAATTCTGATCTATTTCTTTAACGCTGAAGAGGAAGAGCAGTCAAGGATGAATTCAGTTCAGTTTGACTTGGATACAATAATTGGCAACATGACAAGAAGAAGCAGTTCCTTATATATTCTCATGCCCAGACAAGTCTGAGTACGGCAAGTGTCTGGAGCAGCACCAGGAACAAAATCTAAATAACACAACATATATGAGAAGGTGCCATCAAGAGACGTTGTGGTGTAAACACGTTGGGCCCCTCCTTCGAACCTAACAATTCGACACACCAGGTTCAGCTGGTTTTCATGCTTTTGCAAATTTACAGTCTACATCGTCTCAGAGTGAGTGGTACTTTCAGGCAAAAGAACAAACATAAAGAAAGCACTCAAAGAGTGAGAAGAAAAGCCAAGATTTAGACTGATAACATTTTTTTGCACAATCAGCACCAGCATGGCTTCAAGCAACATAACTCGAATTTGTGGTTCTGAAATGGCTCAGGGTTACAGCAGGATAACAAGCTTCTTGACAGAGCAACCTGTTCCAAAAAGTGGGTCAAACGAACGGGAGGTCTCTTCCAAAAACAGTTTGCACATGTTACTCTTGACAGCACAAAACATGTATAGCACTGGGTTTGCAGTCTAGAAAATGTCCACAGAGAGCTCATTTATCAAAAAGAAAGTTAATTACATAAGTATTTAAGGGAGATTAGCTTTCATAATCCCCTCCTGCAGCATTACTGTTGTCAAAATGAATCCAAAGATCTCTAACTGAACTTGCAGTCTGACGAAGTTTACTTACAGCCAGTCATGCACCAGAGGTGAAGCGTCTCACTGGACTCCCCAGGTGATCCAGCGAATACTTTTCATCCAAAAAAAAAAAAAAAAAAGAAGGGGCGATTCTGTCCAGAAAGGGACACTCATTTACGCATAGTAAAAGTATCAGGATGTGGGCATGTTCCAACCCGGCCACTAACCTACTTTTCAGCAGATTATGCATTCATGGCTTAACTGTTTCTTGATCTAACTTAGCGATTTATTCTCTCTAAAGAAATCATTACTATAGAGTTTTATGATTTAAACCATCCCCCCTCCCCTCGCAGCTTTTCGGCACTTTTAAATCTGACGCTCCAGCTTGGACGACTGCATGGGTTTGGCGCTTAAAATCAGAAAAAGCCATGGACCAGGCTGTGCAGAGAACCAAGAGGTGTTCAACCCTGAGCTGCAGGCTTAGTCTCTCACAGGAGCAAACACAAACCCGCATTATTACGGGGTGGAGAGAGGGAACAGGGTGGTCTTACCGTGCGGTAGCTGCGGGTGGGTTATCTTTACTCGGCAGGCCTGTTACATTGCGCCCCTCACTCACTTCTGAGAGAATAAACTAAAAACAAAAAAAGACACACAGAGCCGCTTTAAACACAAAACTGCAACGTCATTCAGCAAGAGCCCAAACTCTGCAACGACTTCAAAGTTGGTTGAAAAGTTTTCAGCGTATAAATAACTTTGGAGGGTCCCGGGAGGATGACAGGTTTGGGGCAGCAGACGAATGATTCAAACGTGGCTGACAGCGGCGGAATCTGTTCCCTGTAATAAGGAGCAACACGTACCTGTCAGTTCTTCCTCCCCTTGTCGGCGGCGACACCCTTTCAGGACCTATATTCTCCCCCCACTTAGGACTGATAAGACGGGTTGCGTGAGGGGGATTTCTGGCGTGTCTGAGAGGCAGTGCGCGCTCCCGGTGCGGCACCGTGGCACAAGCTGCTGCGGGACGCTCTGCTCTGCGCGCAGGAGGATGGCCGTGCCATAACTTTCGCCTCTACGCGCCGGAGCAGCAACGCTTCATCTCCCACCGCAGCCTCAGCATCGCCGGCTGCGCAGAGGAGCAGAGAAAGAGAGAGAGAGAGAGAGAGAGAGAGAGGGGTGGAAGTGGAGGTGGTGGGGTGGAGAGAGGAGTCCTCGCCGATGGGACAGCCACGTGATCGGGACGTCGCAGTGAGCCCCCTGCCCTGTTTAAGGGCTGATATGAGGGGGCCCAACTGTGCGTGTCAAAACATCCAGACTTGACTCAGGTGCGCCACTCAAAGACGCCCTGCAAATGGAGTGTCCTTCAAAAGTATTCATGCCCTTTAATCTCACTCACGTTTCATCGCATAGAAAAGACTTAGACTTAGACTTTCTTTATTGTCATTTTGTATACACAGAGTGCACACAGAACGAAATTTCGTTTTCACACAGCTCAGAAGGATTGCAGTAACTCTACAGGATACCTGACAGTGAATTACAGTACAGGATAAAGTGCGGTGATAAATCGCAGTCACTTACAGGATAAGTTTCAATTGACTTCCGGATAAAGTGCAGCAGTGAACAGTAGGCAGTTGAAATGTAAACAATGTAAAACAAATGTAAACAAATATGCAGTGAGGTGCAGCAGTGATTTAAAAGTAGACAGTTGCATTGTAAACAGTTTTGCAGTACGTTTCTGGGTAAGGTGCAGCAGCAATTTTGCAGGATACGATACAAAAAAACTTACACAAACTTTAATTGGGAGGGAAATTATACCCCCCCCCCTTTTTTTTTGAGTGACGTCACCTGTAATTGGTCGAACAAAAGTCCACCTTGTGTCATTTAATCTCGGTGTGTATTTTAATCCAGCTGTTTTGCAGCAGGGCAACCATAAACACATCCCACAGATGAGGGATGAAGTTAGATGTTTAAAAGATGTAAAACACGACCCCAAGCTTTGAAGCAGTAATCTATGAAATTCTCCGTATTGTTGCTTGTCACTGTGGTTTTTCTTCCTTTTCTTTTTGTACCCGTCTCACTCTCTCTCTCTTTCCCAGGGTGTTATCTTGTATTTTCTTAATCTTTATCTCTTCTATTCTTTTCTCCTTTACTCCCTTTTAACTTTATCCTACCTTTCTCCTCTAATTGCCCTTCTGTGTCTGTCTCAGAGTCCACTGCATTAGAATAAAACCCCCAAGCAAGTTCTAACTGTCAAAAGTTTAGACACACCTTCCCATTCAGTGGTTTGTCTTTATTTTCATCTCTACCTCTGGGAACTCCTTCAAGAAAAAACCTTCAGGTGCCGAGCCTCATGAAGCTTATTGAGAGAAGGCCAAGAGTGTCTGTCTGGAGAAGTAATTACACACACACACACTTCTGAGGGGTAGAAGTGTGAGAGGCAACCATTACTGTCCATCGTTTAAACAAACCGTTCCTATATTGAAACATGATGGACCAGCCTCATGCTGCGGGAAGGCTATCCTTCGACAGATGGATGGAGCTCAATACAGAAAACTTGAGGCTGAGCCTGTGGTTCAGGTCAAGGAATATTCACAACATGTAACAGGTCTTGCAAGACACTGCAAAAATATCTCCACTCAACCTTCTTAAGGGTTCTGCTGCTTGTTTTTAATTGTATTGTGGAAAAAAAAAACATCTTATTTAAGTGGCGCCAGTTGATAATTACCATCCGTCACCCGGTTCTGCATCTCATGTTGCTGCCAAGGACAATTAATGGGTTAACCATGTGACAACGAGCAAAAGAGAAAATAATGAATACTTAGCACACAAGGGGACAGTTCAAAGTCAAGTTAACGTTTATTCAAAGTTGTTATTCAATGCAGGATACTTCGAATTTAAGAACAATCCTGGCCAAAAAAAAAAAAAAAAAGACAGAGGGCAGGCAGCTTACAGAAGCCTCCCTATAACATCACATCGTTACAGAAACCATTGACATAAACAAGCAAAACTATTTAGGTCTAAATATGCACATATGGAACATTTAGCAAATCAATGCAGGAAACTAAAGTTTACCATCTTCCAGATTTGTTTGAATTGCATAATTCGGTCACTGTTCGTGTGTTCGTTTTGTTACAATAAAACTGCTCCAGAGTCCTGCTGCCTTCAGGATGCGATCTTGTGGACTGCTATTGTGATGCTTCCGTGGCTCCTCACCAAAATGTTCCTACAGCACAATAAAAGAAAGAGCAACAGCACAATAAGACAAGCAGAACTACACAACAGTAGGAAAATGTGCAATGATATCGGAGAATGTGGTAACTACTTATGACTTGCAATAAGTAAAACAGATAAAAAAGTACAAAGGTTTTTTTTTCCTGCGTTGGGTTTATAGAGAATACAGAGCCTAGATAAGAAGCAGTTCATCCAGCTACTGAAAAAAGGTACATCTGTTTTGGCATTTATTCTTTAATGACCTGACCACCTTATCACCACTTACCTTGGAAAACCTTTTCATGCCACGTTAAACAACTAGTGTCAGCTAATTTATTACAGGCAAAGACAGCCTGAATGCCTGTTTCTAAAGTAATTAGATAACACTAACTGTAGTCCAGCCACTGCACAATATGCATGTTGCACAAGGTGATTTTGCAATAACTACCGTACAAGGTAAGGCAAGATTATTTGTATAGTACATTTTCGTAACAAGACAATTCAAAGGGCTGTACATTAACAGAGCATAAGAAAAAGAAGGAAAGCACGTTGTAGTGGAATAGTAGCAGTAGATTAAGATACAAGACAAGTTGGACTATAAACTAAAACAGTGACATTCATTGGCAGTTGTAAACAAATAGGTTTTTTAACCTTGATTAAAAAAAACTCAGGGTTTCAGCACTTTTAAAGTCTTCTGGGAGTCTGTACCAGATAAGTGGAGCATAAAAACTAAATTCTAAATTCTGCTTTTCCGTGTTTGGTTCTGGTTCTGGTATGCAGAGTAGATTTGAGGCATAAGACCTGAGTGGTCAGGAGGGTTGATACACAGTTAATGGTATAAACGTGTGATATATCGGTGAATAGGTGTCACACTTTGATATATTTTATCCATATCAATATACCTATATGAATTAAGTTTCTTCTGTGTTTACACGGTGCATTTCTTTTTCATAACAGTCATACACGTATAGATAGGAAACAACAACCTGTTGAATATTGTTGAAGCCCAACAATTTACTCAAATGTTTAACTGTACTTTACAAAAGGAAACGTTTAACTGTACTTTTTGTAAAGTTTGAAAAAGATAAATGAATAAATAAAATAAAACATTTTTTTTTTCCTGAACACTTTATTTGAATGTTGAAACTTGAACATTTCTGCACAAAAATCACCCCCAAAATCTTGATGTAAAATGTGTAAATTCCCTTATTAATAGAAGACGATAAATTATGAATGAAAGATTGAAAGCTTATTGGATTTCTTTTTAAATCAGACGTTTCCCACTGTGGATGTCAGTTATAAATAGATGTTGGGGGATATATCAAAGTTAATATGCACACAAAGACAGTGGCCTCAAGGTTTTGAGGACATAAAGTTCTTTGGCCATCTAAAATGTTTACTTCTGCAGCATCGACTGATGTTTTACACCACAAGGTGGCAGCAGAGGCACTAAGATAAAATCCTGTAGGACATGAACAAAACACCCATACCAGCTACCTCAGCTGTCGGTGGATGGACCCCTAAGCTGAGCAGGCTCATGTGAATTTCAAAACCCCAATAACCTCCTTGGCATGTGTATTTAAAGTGAAAAATTTAAGGCCAAGGCTTGATCAAGACATTTCTTCCAGTGAGCTGTCAGAGAACCACTGGATCACTCTGCCACCCAAGGTACTAAAACTGAATTCCGTCTGCTTCTGGATTTCTTTCAGCAGCTTCCTCTCGCCTTATTGATCTCCTTAAGCATTAATCAAAGCCCCCACAGGCTTCCCCCAGACAGATTATAAATATAAAGTAAACTGAAAATACAAGTCAAGCAGAAACAGCATCAGGCCTCACCCTGAGTCAGACTCCAGGCAGACGGTCGGGGAGTCCGTTGGGTCTTTGGGAAGAGCCGCAGCTTGCTTTGCCAGAACCGACACAACACCGCCGTGTTCGTCGGACAATGACCCACGGCCTGGAAAATATAAAAAAGAACATTTAGGATAAAGACAAGCTGCAGAAGCTTTTGAGCGTATCTGTCTATTTAGTCTTACCCGCTACTTTTTTCTGTGCAATGAACAAGGTCTAGGGACTTTGTCAAACAGTGTGGCACGGTTATTCCTACCATCTCTTTCAGGTACCATTTGTTTTTCTGTAATGTCACAATGCCTTAGGCTTAGTTGTATTTTAAATCTTGTTCATTTGTAATTCTCAACAAGAAATAGATCAATTACGAACTACTTAGACGTATAGACGCACCGATCTACTGACAAGACGCGGCCGATATTCCCTCCCGCTGCTGCTCTAATCATCAGCTGACAAGTCAGACGATGTAAAAATATCTTATTATTAGTTGTGTTGCACTTCTTTAGTTAAGCAAAAAAATAAAAAAAATAAAAAATAAAAAATCTATATTTATGGAAATACGTTAATGAATAAAACTGCAGCAAAATGAGCAGCTGTCTAATTAGCTTTAGTTAGCCCCTGTGATGGATCTGCATCACAGCAATTTCCTGCTGACCTGGATTATTCTAAGAGTTAATCTCATCATGCACAGGCTGCAAATACTCATTCTCCAAATGGTTTGTGGGTTATTATAACTTGGGGGGCTAAAAGTTAAACAGAGGATTTATTTCTGGCGGAAAAAAATCGAAACGCAATCCTGAAGTCTAGATAACAGTCACAGAGTAAGGATCATGTGGGTCATCACAAAGGCACAGAGGGACCGTTCTCATTGAAAGGAGAGGGCAAAGGTAGACACGGAGGCTTTATGCTGTCTTTTCTTACAGAACTGTGAAGAAAGGTGGACTCTTTTCACTTTTTGTAAAAAAAAATCCCTATTTGCACAAATTTGTTGCATAGGTAGAAGTTTTCAGATGAGTCACTGTATATTAATAGGGAAGTGATCAGTTTCAGTGAGGGCCAGTGATTCCTACATACAGCTAAAACTGTTTATACATGTAAGTTTACACTATTGATTTGGGCAAAGTGGATTGCAGTCATCTGTCTTTTGACATCCTTGAACCTCCGCTGTCTCGACCCAAGCTGCGACAGAGGGACTTCTCATAATGGTGTCCCTTCTGATGCGATTACACCCACTTTGTTTACTGTAAAACCTCTGACTCTTTCTTTGGTGCAGCTAGGCTACTTCTTATCTTCCTGATGAACTACTTTCCAAAGCTTGGATGTTTAAGCCTACAGTGACATCTCGCTGCCGGCAGTATTTATTTTACAAAGACTCTTCTGATTTAATCACAGACGTGTTGTTGGCAAACCCCCGGAAAGGGAAATGGATGTATCAGTGCTTTGCGAAACATTTACGAATGTTGCACAGATCAGTTCAAATAGTCGAACATCAGACTGTGAAAATTCTTCAAGCATGTGGAGGCAGTGGACAGCTGATTGCACTGATTCATCAACATACCTCTTGGTTGTGTTGTTGTTGTTTTTGTATGCTTTATTTACCTTTATAGAAAGTGCGCACACCTCTCTTACAAACAGGACAACTACCACAATGATAATAACCATCTGCAGTCCTGCGAGTCCTCGGTGCAGCAGCATACAGCACCCACCAGTCTTGACCAACGATGGCAAATGTCGTCATGAGATGCTTGCATAACCTGTGAAGTTGTGACGGCACACTTACGACGTATAATTTCTGCTTTGGACTATAAAATGCTCATGATCAACGAAGACACAAACTCTAAACAGACTAGACCTCCAAAGGTCTGCCGTGACATTAAGCATCAAGTTGTCAGATGATATTCTTTAGTGCTGATTATTATTATATAGTGACAATTTACTACGGCTGAGTATCGATTCAAATTCTCAAGACTTGGTCGATTCTTTTCGATCCAATCTCAAGTTGGATCGCTGGTATTAAAAACATTTTTAACTGTCACTTGAATTTTATTACTGTGTAGTTATGCAACACATTCAACAGCAATTAATAAAGTAATGATAGTTAATGGCTGCGGTACGGACCACACCCTCTTCTTGGATGTTGAGACAATAGCTTTCACAAGAACACCCAAAACGATCCAGGATAGAAAACAGAGGACGGCAGAGATTTCTAGAGCTGCTATTGGGACACTAACCTGGTGCATTGTTAAAAATATGATATAAAAATGTATCCTCCCGGAGTACAGTGTGAGCCGAAATGCCAGCTGTGGAAAATGCATTGTTTTTTAATCAATCTTTGGTTATATGAATATATCTTTAGAATTAATATGAGAATCGATTCAGAGTTGGATAATCATTTTTTTAAAACACAGCCCTACAATTCACGACTAATGTCATCTAAAAGGAACTTTACACAACAAACAGATCCAATTTATATACAAAAACGCACGTATAATCAATTCGGTCCAGTCATACAGGTTAGGGTTACATGATATTAGAAAATTTTACAAAGGCAATAATTTTGGTAAATACTGTGATGATAATATCAGGGGCAAAATAACCGTGTTTTCATTCTTTTTTTTTTTCACATTTGTGCTTCCATTACTCTGTAACCTTTAGCCTTTTGGGCAACGTAATCTGTGTCCAGTGTGAGCGTCTGCTGCCATGACATTCTGTCTGTCTAAATATTCTGTCTGTCTAAATATTACATTTGCATGTAAAATGCAAGTTCATAACACTTGGAATATATCAGCCAACAATTGTTGCGCTCCAAACTGTCCTTTGCGATACACACACTGATTTTAGGATGGTGATATGTTCACGGTATATTGTACAGCTCTAACTTAGATATATTGAAAGTCAATTCCATTTGTTCCATTTTGACACTAGTTCTAGACCAGGGTCTGCAACCTGTGGCTCTGGAGCCGCAAGTGGCTCTTAATAACTTTGGCTACAAAATATTTTTATTATGGTATTTAAATGTAATAATAATAAATGCAAGTTTTAGCAGTTTTTTTCTTGGAATAATTGCTTTTAATTTCACAACAGAATGATTCTAAAAGTGCCAGTATTTTATACATTTTCTACATATTTCCTACAGTAGATCTTTATCAAAAATTAAAACTTGTCCTTTTTCAAAAGGCCAGGTACATTTGCGGCTCTGAACGAGTTTAATTCAAGTGGACTGTAGGCAAAATGGCTCTTTAGACTGTAAAGGTTGCAGCCCCTGTTGTAAGGAAAATCAGCCGATTGAATCGAGCCACTGCTGTAGCAATCCCTTCTCCCCGAACAAGTATGTGGACAGCTCGTTGCATTGAATCGTTAACTTTAACAGCAAGAAATCTCCAGCAGAACCCGGTCTAGTATGAGGATCCATTAAGTTCAGTTGGGCTTTTCCTCCACCAATTGTTTTTATTTGTCAAGCTCATTTCAAAGATATTTGATTTGGATAGTTCCAGAGCTACACATTTCAAACTGGGTTTCTCAAATCATTTTGTGCACCAGGAAATATTTTCCTGCAGAGAGGCCACTGCCATCCTGGAATACAAATTCAAAGGGATAAAGGTGTGCGGATATTTAAAGTAGGGTTAGGTAAGAAAACAATATCAGGATTCAAACATGTAAAAGAGAAGCGATTGGTCCATCATCTGAAAATGAAATGAGTTACTTTGCAGATGCCACAAGAAGTGCAGGGAAAACAAGAAACATGTGGAACCAAACTCCCAGTTTTGGTCCGTGAGACAGACACCCTGTCTACTTTTAGACTGAGACTTAGCTTAAACTTTTCTTTTTGACAAAAAATTATAACTAGTGGCTCATGTTACTCTCACTCTCAGCTACCTTTATAGTTTTACTGCTATAGGCTTAGGCTACTGGAGTATATCAGGATCTAATTTTCTCACTCTATTGATTCTACTGTTCTACTGTGTTCTATTATGCAATTGTGTCATTATGCATTAGCTTGTGTCATTTCGCTTTAACTTTCTGTTTTCTCTCTCTTTTCTCTTCATAGTAGGTACACCTGGTCTGGCGTTCTGTTAACTGTGACATCATCCAGAGAAGACGGCTCACCCGCTACTACCATCTAATGTAGAACAGATTACTGGATCAATGTGTGCTTCTGTGCTTTTTTTGTCTCTCTTGTTGTCTCTCTGTGTGTCTCTCTGCTCTGTCTTCTGTACCCCAGTCGGTCGAGGGCAGATGACCGTTCATACTGAGCCCGGTTCTGCCGGAGGTTTTTCCTTCCCGTTAATGGTGGGTTTTTCTTCCCCACTGTCGCTTCATGCTGCTTGCTCAGTATGAGGGATTGCAGCAAAGCCATGTACAATGCAGATGACTCTTCCTGTGGCCTCTATGGTTCCCCAGGAGTGAATGCTGCTTTGTCGGACTTTGATGCAATCAACTGGTTTTTTATATAGGACATTTTTTGACCAATCTGTATAATCTGACCCAATATGTATAATATGATTGAACTTGACTTTGTAAAGTGCCTTGAGATGACATGTTTCATGATTTGGTGGCGCTGTATAAAAATAAAATTGAATTGAATTGAATTGGTAGAAGGTCAGTCAGATGAGAAACAGAAAACATATTTTTCCTTACATGCAAAACTCTGTATTTGGTTAGAAACTAACACGAAAAAAGCACATAAATGCAACATTCCCACAATGAGACATGGTGCGACAGCATCAGGCTGTTTGGAGGCTTTTCTTCAACAAGGGCAGGAAGCTAGTCAAAGGAAAATCTACTGGAAGATGCAAA